>NC_053028.1:658076864-658198719 GCF_003073215.2 Triticum urartu | reverse complement strand
ATACGCATTATCAAGTTAAATGTTGATCATTAGTCTTCGCTCAATGTAATCCGCTGTCTAAGCATGTGGAGACTTCCATGCAGGATCTTGCGCTATTTGAGTATCGCGCATGAATAAAAGTGTATCCGTTTATGGTTTAGTCTAGAATCTTCCATGTATGAATTTTTACTACAGTACCGGTGAAAGACTTACGATGAACCATTTCTTACATCTCCTCTGCCCGCTTGCAAGTCATCCTCATTTAATCCCTCAGTCTAGGTGTATAAGGGCATTGTTAATATTACTTAATAGTATAGCCAACTGTTGACTATAAGAAAGTGCCATGTCATCTATAGCCAACATGTATAACAATCGATACTCAAAAACTAATTCTTAAAGATCATTTCTTGTAAAGCACAATAAGTGTCATTTCTTCACAAGTTTTGGATGCAGGTTGAACAGTTGAACACTTTTGTTTGCAAAAGATACCTTTTTATCTATTTCACCCAGATGTTTGTGAGCTCTAGAGATGAAATAATATCTGAAGAAACCTATCGATACCTGTTACACATGAGATGACCCCCACATCCTTCGTCAAAATAAACAACTCCCCGATCAATGCATTTCACTCTTCGGTGCAACGCGCGGGCACCTTACTACTATAGATTAGTACGACCAAAAATTGAACCAACATTATATATAGTACGATAAATGCTGATGGATGTCACCTAAAATTATATCATTCAAAACTATGTTCAAATACGAATCCAACGATATAGTTTTTGTTGACATGCACTAACATTTTGTCAGTTAAATCTTCAGTCAAATTCAATGGGGGACTAATAAACCATGATCGATGTAGTACAAGTGTAGAGGGCGGCGCTGCACGGGATCTCACCTCTCACCCCGCTCGTGGCACGGCAGTAAAGCTGTCATATCACAAAACCCAACCACTCCCAGTAATAAGTGGCCTAGTAAAATAAATGGGCAAGCAACCATCACATCCCTCCGTCTTTTTTGCATTTCATCTCTCTGCATTTACTTTCTCCGGTTCATCTCGCACACTCGATCAATAGATACTACTCCTAGGGTCACTGACATATGGGAGGCGTAGTATTTATAGCGAGCAATGGCACACCTCCATAAGATATGGACTGAGCTACACTCACTTAACTTCAGGTCCAGTTGCGTCACTGACATGTGGGCCAGACCCCTGTTGGGCCCATATGTCAGTGACCCAATGCACCTGCAGTTAAGTAACAACTACGTGGGCATATTTGTTGGAGTAAATTACGAGGAGCGAAGGGGTGGAAATATTGCTGGTCACAATGGATTGGATGAGCGTGGGGGA
Source organism: Triticum urartu (assembly GCF_003073215.2). Classification (NCBI taxonomy): domain Eukaryota; kingdom Viridiplantae; phylum Streptophyta; class Magnoliopsida; order Poales; family Poaceae; genus Triticum; species Triticum urartu. The sequence goes on along the minus strand of NC_053028.1, from coordinate 658,197,389 downwards.
GGAGAGTCATGCATGCAGATTTTTTCACACGGGCTTCCTGTAGGTATGGGGAATGGTGCATAATAAGTCATCTTGCATGCCGGGCTAGGTATAGTCTCAAGTCATTAAAAACATACACGCCCCACACATGTTCATATTTCAAGGTGCACTAAATTATTGCATGCGATGATTAAGGCTGGCCATAATGGTGGTATCTTAGCTGGTATCATGCACACGGGAATAGCAAACATGCTGATGTGGCAAAGAATTAAATAAGAGAGGGGGGTTAGAGTAACTATTGTTCATGCATGCATTAGTAAACACATTGTTTTGTGAAGAACGACATCACTAGTTGAGTACTTTTGTAGACTTCAAAAACTATTCCACCACCTCTACTATCTTTCTAAGAGTAGGTGAAAATTTTGAATCGAGCCCTTTAAACTAGAAGGGAGGTAGTGGTACTCTAATAGCTAACCTTGTTGTGATGACAAGATAGGACATGGCACACACCTGGACGGAGGAACTAGTCTGCATTGTGCATTTAAGTTTTGTCTGAAGTCAATGTACCTCTACTTTCACCAGACTTATAGAAAAATGTGTCAACATTCACAATGTGAAATCAATATTTTTACACTCATTATAAAACGTAGTTCTTATGCTCATTATAATCAGTATTGTAGATATTGATATTTTTCGTATAAATTTGGTCGTGGGATTTCATTGATGCCTGTCAAAGCGTGGAGGAAGCGGAGCTTAGGGCTTGCATTGCCGGTCTCTACATAGGTATTTCCCTTCATAATCCTGTAATTTTAGAGACTGATTGCGCTTTTGTGGTAGCGTCTCTTGCATCGGGGGACTATGACAGGTCTGCTATGCATGACCTAAAGATGAAAGCATTGAGCATCTCGAAGTTGATCAACAATCTTCAATTGTCAAAGATTAGCCGTTCGGCCAATAAGGTGGCACACTTAATCGCTAAGTGTAGCTTTGACAATAGATTAGATGGTATTCTTGTAAATAACGTACCGCCCTGTGTGGTGAATATTGTATCGAATGAGTGTACTGGTGTGGCTGGTTAATTAATATAAGGTGGTGTTCAAAAAAAGTATAAATTTGGTCAAACACTTTGCAAACGGTTGACGGGAGTAACAGGACCAGAGGGAGTATCATGCATGCGGAGTAGGCAAAAAAAATTGCGTGTCTAAAAAAAGGCAAAAAAATTGCTCATTTATAGCCGGTCAAAGTCTCAAAGGGCGCGACCGCGCGAGGGAGGCGAAGGTCGTGGGAGGCGCGACATTTGATGGAATTAAGTGAAGTTACATCCACGCGCCGGCATGGCATGCGAACAGGAAGAAGCTATACCGTCAGGCCTACGATATGGGTCCAGTAGACATGACATCTAGTGGGTCCCGCATAGTTCTCGAGAACTCTTTGGGGGCTTGCAGCTGTTTATCCACCGAGCAAGCCAGCAACCCCACGCCGTTCGCATGCCCTACTCGTCCCCGTCTTCTACCTTACAACAGTTCGCTCCCAGTCGTCCCGTCCTTTCACATTAGTTCGCTCCCAGTTTTTTGCGGGGTACAACAGTTCAACTTCTCCTAACCCTCCTCCAAAATCCATGGTCTCCCAAATCTCCATGGTCGCCGCTGAGTACCAGGTTAGAGCCATCATCGGCGATCAGTTCATCGTCATCTACACACATGGATCCGAGACGGTGAAAGCATGGCTTGCTCGCTTCCTATGCATGTTCAACAGTTCAATGGATGAGTGGGTCGCTGGGCTAGATGTTGAGTACACCACAGTCCTGGGACAAGAGAAGGATCTAAAGGACGAAGAGAGGAAGAAGCCCGTCGTGATCCAGGTTTGCGTACATAACATTTGCTTGGTCTACCACATATGCCATGCCGACATTGAGTGCCAGGATTTTAAGAACTTCCTCAAGGACAAAAGAGTGAAATTCGTTACTGTAGGCTTTAAGAACGACAGGGATGTCCTGCGTCGGATAGGTCTCGTCGTAGGCCAGCCCTACGATCTCCAGAAGGCAAGCCTGGTGTCCTCCTCTCAACCTTCAATGCTGACCCTGGCAGCAGCGATGATTGATCCTTCGTACGCTAAACTAAAGAAACCTCATCACGAGTTTCATCATGCATGGGAGTTGAAGACATTAGATGAAGATCACATCCTGTACGCAGCAATGGATGCCTACATTTGTTTAAATATCTACAAAGGATGGATGAAGAAGTAGAGCCCAGTGTCCGGTTAAAGCAAAGAAGCGTCGGCGAAGAGGAAGAGGAAGAGGGACGAGGACGAAGTCGAGGACGTGGACTCGGACTCCGAGTAGGTGGCAGTGTCGTCGCTCATGCTGGTTCTACTGCAGTGTCAAGCGGACTAGTTGCTTAGTTTATTTTCAAGGGTGTGTTGTGTTGCGGCCCTAGCAGAACTATGTTTATGTTCTTTCTCGTTATTTGAACTCTTTAGTACGTACAGTAGTACTAGTACTATGTCTTACTACTGTTCTTCTTGCAGTTGGTACTACTTCTCGTATCTTCGTGTTCCTACTGTACTTAATACATTCGTACTAGTAGTATAATTTGGGTCAGTCAATTTGTGAAAAAAGTTCGACAGAGCGAAGGAAGAAGACGGCAGAAGAGCTGGAAGAAGCCCTTCTAGCCATCCATGTTGCATCAAACGGCTCACATGAGTCGACTGACCCAAATTGCTCCTTCATATTGCAGGATCCACGTGGAATTCAAGGTCTCGAAGGTAGATTCCGTGTCCGCACCCGGTTTGTGAGCTCGACGCGCGCGCGACCGGCTTCCGCCGTGACATCCACCATGTGCGCCTCCTCCGCGCGGGCGGAGATGACAATGACACGCTAGTTCCTCCTCGCCGGCATGCTGGAGCACGTGCTCGTCCTCCTCTTCGTACGCTGTGTGCATAGACGCGGCTCCACCAGCTGCTCGCGTGCTTGGCAGCGCGGCGGCATCGCGAGGAGGGACTGCAGACGACGTGAGCGGGCGAGCCTTCGGCTTCATGGCACAGGGATGGCGGCGACACGGCGGTGATGGGCGAGAAATTGTTGGCCGGAGCAGGCGGGTGCCGGCATGCGCAACGGCGGCGGCATATTGATGAGTGCGCGTGTGGGAGCTTACTTTAGTTTTATATATAAGATTGGTCAAACTTAAAAGAAAACCGTACTAGTACATGTAAACATTAGACTTAGGCAGCGCTTTTATTAGTTAGTACCACAGCCACGATATGGAATCCTGTGCAAGCACGTGAACCGCGGCCACGCGGTTGATCGAACGGTGCGTCACCGTGTCGCGCTCGAAGGACATCCACCGAACCTTTTTGTGTGTGTGAAAACAATCCTCGAATATTACTCAACTTTTTTTCCTGTGAAAGTTCTTGACGCTGCAATATTTCCATATATTTGAATTTAGCTCTAGTTCGTGTTTATTTGGATTTGGACGTTTTAGGTGCGCCCTAGTTTTTTTTAATACTGATTTTGTGTGTGTGACTGAGAGAGAACGTGTGTATGTGTCCATATGTGTGTTGTGGCGGAAGGGCAATGTGGAGACGGTGTGCGTGTGATACAGACATAGAGATGTGTGAATGTGCAAATGATCATGCATGAGTGAGCATAGACAGATGTCGATACAGTGTGTATACATGAGAGAACGGTCTTCTAGTTTACTTGTGTGTGTGTGAGAGAGAGAGAGAGAGAGATAGACAGAGAGAGAGAGAGAGAGACAGAGAGAGGAGCATCCATAACACAACAACCATCTCTCTCGATTCGTCCATCCCTCGCACGGTCGCATGCAACACATGCATCAACGCGCACATTTTGACACCCTCACCCGGCCCCTGCCCACCTCAAGGCCCGCACAATCTCTTCGTGAATACCCATTTCTCTCCTTAGGTTTGTTTTCTCTCAATATCTGACACACACACACACAGACACACGCAGCACAACACACACACACACTCCCCCGAGCACACAATTCATCCCCATCCAAGGTTATATGGCGACCACTCTTGCTTGTGCTTATTTGCACCCCGACATGCACAACACCTCAATCTTCAAAGAGGGCATCGAGCAGATCGAAGACGATGACCACACCGCGCTAGAGAATGCGGGGTCATTTGGAAGCAAGGTGATGTGATGACGACTGGCTGACTCCTCCCCCACCCTCTCTCTCTCTCTTGTACAAAATTACCAATCCCTCTCTCCCCCGCACAAAATTGTCAATCCTCAACCCATGAGATCCTTCCCCTCTCGTCCATGTTTTTCCAGCTCTCTCATCAAACATGTTGTCTCTTCTCCTTCCACATATATAGAATCCACATGCACATGCATCTCATGTATATTACATGTATCCATCTTTCTCACAGACCTAACTTCTTCCTCTCTCTTTCTATCTCTCTCTCTCTCTCTCTGTCTCGTTAGGTTTGTCTCCTACTCTCTCGTCCACATACATACAATCTTTCCCGCCCTATCTGCTCCATCTTCAAAAGCTCTCTCTGCACGTTTCATTCACACATTAGGATATGTCAAAATGTTGCTTCTATAATGGCTGATGTAGAGTTATGGTTGTTTTTGTTGCATCCTACAAAGTAATAACTATGAAATGCATTTAGATTGTCATTTGACTGGGACTATGTGAGTTTGAGCATGTTGTGAAGTACTATAGACCTTGTATACATCTTGGGATTCGGCAATGATTGTAACTATTGAATTGTATAGACCATTACATTCGAAGTCAATAGCCTAATATATTTATTTCACAATTTCAACAAATGATTAGTTCACTACAAACTAAGAAAACAAATGTGTACTCCCTCCGTTTTTATTTAAGTCCGCGTATTAGCATTGGTCAAAGTCAAGTTTTGTAAACTCTCAGAAAACTTATAACAAAAAATATTAACATATACAATAACAAATAAATACCATTAGATTCATTATTGAATGTACTTTCACATCATATATTTTTCTATAAACTTGGTCAAACTTTAGGAAGTTTGACTTTGGTCAAACCTAATATGCAGAGTTTACTACTACTCGCTAGTTGCTTTGCCGAATCACTCAACACGCCACACGAGGAGTCCAGTGTCACAAAATTTTGAGGTCGGCGGGAAAATATCCCGCGACCCTGATTCGAGCAGTGGGAAGTTACCATCATAGCCTTTGGAACAGGCCTACGGATGACGCTTGGTAGGGGGCTGTTTTCGTAACTTCAGGTTCACCCTACCCAGCCAACCCCACCCCGGCACCCAGAGTAGTACACCTGAATACTCCCCATTTTCTATCCCCACCGCAAAAAGACTTCTCCATGGCACTGCAGCCTTCGTGCTCCTCCCCTTTACATCGGCGCACTCGTCCACCGCAGCGCATCTGCCTCATCGACGACCTCATACGCCGCACTAGAGCCGGTCCACCGTCGTCGTCGTACACGGAGCCTCTTCCCCGGCATCGTCTTCCACGGTCTCGAATCTGCTTCCTGGAAGCCGACGCCAAGCGCAGAAGTACCACCGTCGTGGACAATGAACTGACTCCCGTTGCCGACCCTGACTCACAGAGGCCACCGCGACCAGGGTTCTCCTCCTCGATTGGTAATGTGTGTATTGAATCACTTAGCAGTACATGTGCAGTTCCAATTTTGTTCATACCTACCCTTCAAATTTCCTGGGTGCTATTGTTCCCGTAAAACTAATTGGTTATAGCCTCCATTGTCCAACAGAATATCAGCTTGTAATTGTGCGTCGCTCCTGTATCGCGCTGTGCTTGGGTAGGTTTTTCATCCGCAACCAGTAGTGTGGCAAATTATGGAAAAGTTTTTAGAACTAGCAAGATGCCCATGCGTTGCACGCATCAAGATGCATTTGTATGAGTAGTTTATCTTGTGGGAGAAAAGGATGAACGAGGGAGGGCCTTATTTGCAAATCTGGAGAGGGGTATGGGTATCTTTTTGCGAAATTCCCATTTGTTTTCTTCCTATCTGTCAGATATAAATTGGACGGCCTATATTGCAATAAAAAAAGTATAGAGAAAAAAGTAGACAGTAAAGGAAGTAGAGATAAATATAAAATATAAAATATAAAATAAATATAATAGTAGAGAAGAGAGTAGAGATAGCATGTTGAGATTTTTAAAGCGCCGCGCGTTGCGATTCTGTTGGAGATGCTCTAACATGGCAGACGAGTGCTTTAATGTTGCCCACAAGATGCATGAGTATTACTAGTAGTATATTTTTCTTGCCATTTTGAGATTTTAAAACCACGAGTGCGAACATGCAAAGGAGCAATGAAGACCAAACACGGGATATTCGGGACATCTTCAAGCAGCGTGCCAAGTTAAAGAGGAGCTGCACCAAACCTGTAAAACAAGCTTTGGTAAGTAACACCCTTCCAATTACTTTCGTGTAGCCTCGTGTTCTTCGATGTGTATATGTTGTAGTTTCTATTTCTCTTAAGCGTGGTGTTCTTCAATGTGTAATAAGAAGAGTCTTAATCGTCCTAATGCTTTCGTTTTTAGCTTGATGTAGGAAGTGGGTGTTCTCACCTTGTAGTCTGTTTTTATTTTTTTCCTTTTGAATTCACTTCTCCGAGTTCTATTTATCTGGCTTCTACTAAATGGATCTAGGTTGCCCTAAGTATTGATCTAAAAAACAAGCAACTTCATGTCACACTACAAGAAATATGTCAACTAGTGACCTTCTGTCAGTGACCCTAGAAGAATTGGTCATAGATCTATGACCATTTCAGACCAATTGGTCAAAAGCTGTTTGGGGTGCTCCAAACCCTAAACTATAATGACCATTTTGGTCAGAAAGGTCGTAATTTCCTTACATGAAATGGTCATAAAGCAGATAGCACTGGTCCGCTGCCTTATTTCTAGCTGATCACGACCAATATAGATGGTCATAACCTTGTAAATTATGGTGGGTTGCTATGACTAGGCGCCACCTCATCAGTTTTGCCTATGTGTCATGTCCATGTGGCATTTTTGCCCCAGGTTGTGAAGCAACCTATATTTCTGTTATTCCCAAAATTCCTAAAAAAATCTCATAAATTCTTCGGGTCATATCTTCGTCAAATATGTAAAAAACATTCCTTGCCTAGTTCAAAAATAATTCAACAATATTCATTTTCCTATTTTGTTCAGAACAACACTTTGTGAAGGAAGTACCACTTTGGCATGTCCAAATAGTATCCATTTTCTACAGTGCTTTCCTATGCCCAAATAACCATCCTCCACCAAATGCCAGCTCAATCCATTCATTATTTTGAGCCCAGCTTCAACATTCGTATTTATGTCTAGTGTGGTACTTTGCAAAGCAAGTACCACCTAGGCTCCTCCTTTTGAGCTGAAAATATGTGAAGACGGTCTTCTTAGTAACTAATCATCCTCAGCCAAAACTCACGCCCATTATCCATGTATATTTCCCGTACCGCTAATCAAACACTTGGCTGCTAATTCATGTTTGAGCATCGATCGGTCTCCTTGTGAGAATCTTTTGTTGTAATTTTCTTCCTAGCACCTACCTGGTGAGTGCCCAATCCACTAGACATGCCTAGGCCGCCCAGAACACATGGCAACGCCACGGTCACGCGGTGACCACGCGGCGGGCATGTGAGTTTACGCGCTCTAGAGTTGGGGCCCTCGGCCACCGCCCAAACCTCGACGTATCGCCACCAAACCATGTATTTATGGTTAAATAGGTACTTATGTAACTACAAATGATTTTTGGAAAAAATAAATAACAAACTATGAGGCAACCGCAGTTCAAATTTGACCCGCTTCCACCTGAATCGGCGGAAATTTGTCTTTTTCACGAGAGGTGGATCAAAACTTTTGACACCCAACCATTTTGTCAATTGTGCATTAAATATGTCCTAGTATTTTAGAAAATTTATTTGGTCCAATTTTGCAACAATTATTTGGGTGGTTCTTCACAAAAAAACCTCCTTTTGGGCACTCAAAAAATGGAAAATGGTTTTTTCGTCCAAAGAAAATGAAAACTTCCTTAGGCAACATTGTTTGCCATTCCAATATGCACCCTTGTGAACAATATGAGATCATTTGAACAATCTATGCCATGAATGTGGCCATAAGATTGATCATTTGGCTTGAAAGCCATTGATCTCCACACGTGATAGCTCGTTTCCGAGAACACTTTTTTAAAATAATTGCCGTATTTAAAGTTTGTTATTTTTCCTGGGAACTTGGCCACATATAATGACACAATGCGAAGGTTTCCCAATTTTTTTTTGAATTTTTTATGCCCGTTTCAAAATGCGGTCAAAACGGCGGGAATGACCGTTCCTAGCTAGTGGTTGAATCTTGGAAAACTTTTGATGTTTCTATGATTAAATAGATACTTATGTACCTAGAAATGATTTTTGGAAAACATAAATAGCAAACTATGAGGCAACCGCAGTTCAAATTTGACCCGCTTCCAACTGAATCGGCGGAAATTTGTCTTTTTCACCAGAGATGGATCAAAGCTTTTGACACCCAACCATTTTGTCAATTGTGCATTAAATATGTCCTAGTATTTTAGAAAATTGATTTGGTCCAATTGTGCAACAAATATATGGTAGGTCCATCACAAAAAAACTCATTTCAGGCATTCGGAAAATGGAAAATGAATTTTTCGTGCAAAGAAAATGAAAACTCCCTTAGGCAACATTGTTTGGAATTCCAAGATGCACTCTTGTGCACAATATGAGATCATTTTAACAAACTATGCCATGCGTGTGGCCATAAGATTGATTATTTGGCTTGAAAGCCATGAATCTTCACGCATGATAGCTCATTTCCGAGAACACTTTTTTAAAATAATTCCCGTATTACCAGTTTATTATTTTTCCTGAAAACTTTGTCACATATGATGACACAATGCGAATGTTTTCCAATTTTTTTGAATTTTTCATGCCCATTTCAAAATGCGGTCAAAACGGCAGGCTTGACCGTTCCTAGCTAGTGGTTGAATCTTGGAAATTTTTTGATGTTTCTATAATTAAATAGATACTTATGTACCTAGAAATGATTTTTGAAAAAAATAAAGAGCAAACTATGTGGCAACTGTAGTTTAAATTCAACCCACTTCCTACTGAATCAGCGGAAATTTGTCTTTTTCATCACAGATGGATCAAAGCTTTTGACACCCAACCATTTTGTCAATTATGCATTAAATATGTCCTAGTATTTTAGAAAATTGCTTTGGTCCAATTTTGCAACAAATATATGGTAGGTCCTTCACAAAAAGAACTCATTTTGGGTAACCGGAAAATGGAAAATGAATTTTCCGTGTGAAGAAAATGAAAACTCCCTTAGGCAACATTGGTTGGAATTCCAAGATGCACCATTGTGCACAATATGAGATCATTTGAACAGACTATGCCATGAATGTGGCCATAAGATTGATCATTTGGCTTGAAAGCCATGAATCTTCACGCATGATAGCTCATTTCTAAGAACACTTTTTTAAAATAATTCCCATATTACAAGTTTATTATTTTTCCTGGAAACTTTGTCACATATGATGACACAATGCGAAGGTTTTCCAATTTTTTGATTTTTTTGATTTTTTTATGCCCGTTTCAAAATGCGGTCAAAACGGCGGGCTTGACCGTTCCTAGCTAGTGGTTGAATCTTGGAATTTTTTGATGTTTCTCTGATTAAATAGATACTTATGTACCTAGAAATGATTTTTGGAAAAAATAAAGAGCGAACTATGAGGGGGCTGCAGTTCAAATTCAACCTGCTTCCTGCTGAATCGCCGGAAATTTGTCTTTTTCAAGAGAGGTGGCTCGAATCTTTTGACACCCAACTATTTGGTCAATTGTTCATTAAATATGGCTTAGTATTTTAGAAAAATAATTTTGTCCAACTTTGCAACAAATATATGGTAGTTCCTTCACAAAAAACCCGATGGCACTCCAAAAATTGAAAAATGATTTTTTGTGTAAAGAAAATAAAAACCCCTCAAATTAACATTGTTTGTCGTCCCACGATACACATATGAACACAATATTGAGTCATTTAAACATACAACATGAGGCTAATATGTCGAGTGTTTACCTGAAATAAGAGGATAAAAAATATAAAATAAACAAAAGAGAAAAACACAATTACATAAGCTAGACTCTGATTGGTGGAACCATCTGTTACACGGATCGATGACATGGCAGACATCCTACCATCCATTGCTAGCAATCTCACCATCCATCCATCCATCTGAAGAAACCCACCGCGATCACCTCAGTCACCTCTCCTCCTTTCCGCCCGCCCGCCGCCTCCCTCTCTGTCTCTCCCCAATCCAGATCGACGCCGCCACCCCTCTCTAACCCTAGCTCCCCGTCGCCGGTGGCGGTGCCCTCCTTCCCTCCTCGCCTCTCCTCCACATCCGCCGCACCCAGCCACCCACCCCCCGCCGCCGTCAGATCCGCCATGCCCACAGCTCTCTCTGCCCCACCCCAAACACTACCCACAGCCGCCCCCGTGCTCCGTCACCGGCAACCTCGCCGCCGCCGCCCCACTCCCCTCGCCCTATCTCCATACCGCACGCGAGGGAGGGAGGGAGGCCCCAAATCGAAGCGAGCCGCAGCTTCTGGATCTAGATCGAGAGGGGCCCTAAATCGTCACCTTCCTCCGCCCCTTGACTCCTCTGTGTCGCCCTACCCCGCGGCTCTCGGGACGCCGAGCCGGACGGGAGGATCCACCGCCCCGCAGCACGCGCGCGCCGGTAGGGCGAGGGGATCGATGGCGAAGCTGTACGTGTAGGCGGTGCCCCCGCCGGATCTGAATAAGAGCACCGACTGGTTCATGTACCTGGGGGTCTGGACCACCCACATCTTCATCCTCTTCGTCTCCTGGCTCCTCATCCTCTCCATCTTCGGCTGCACCCCCGGCATGGCCTGGACGCTCGTCAACCTCAGCCACTTCGCGGTACCCGCCTCTCCCCCTCCCCTCCCTCCCTCCCTTACACGTCCTCGACTCCCATAGATCGTGTTTGTTTACCTCAATTCATGTTTGTTTACCTCGATTGCTTGCTTCATGCGGTCAGAATTTAGCCTGCCAAATGTACTAAGAGGCTTTTGCTTCTCTCATGTTCTTCAGGAAGACATATTGTTCAGGAAGGCATTGATTGATTCGGTGTGTAAATAGAGAGACCGGTTGTATACCAAACATTTTTTTACTGCAATTGTTGATTAGCAAAATTCTCCGTAGATCTGAATTCTCAACCATGGTACTGTACATGATCTTTGATTATCCTGGTTATTATTTGTCAACAAAACAAGTGGGGTACAAAGTAGCTTGGCCAAAAAATAGATCTGCCTAATGCTTCAAGTGTTTAAAACTCTTGGCGAGTGCTGTGACGGCAATACTGAATAATCTTGCTGATAGATGCTTGAACAAAACTTGTTATTTGGGAACAACATTGTGGGACGACAATCCTGTCCCAGTGCGCCTTGGCGTCAGTGGCTGTTAGAAGGCGTAGTCATAGATGGCCTGTGCAACTCCATCTTCATCGTTGGTGGCGCCGATTACGTTCGCATCTGCCCACCCTTCGCCTCCCCTAGCTACAAATTGCTACCACGCATTCGCCAATCCTGCCAACTAATAAAGTGTATTCTAGTTTGAAGGTTTACTGTTTCATAATAGCCAAATAATTAGCCTGCATTTAATCATTCTTTTCCTACTTTAAATATAATAATGTAGTGGAAAAATTCATGAAATCATTCTGGCAGTAAATACTGCAGTTCTAGTTGGCCCAACCTCAATTCTGGAAGTACAAATTATTGCTATTTTTCTCATAAGATTATAGCATGAAATTATTTCTCTATTGTCATTGCTTTCCTAATTGAATCTTCATTTCAGATTACATACCACTTCTTCCACTTGAAGAAGGGAACTCCATTCGCTGATGATCAGGGGATGTATAATAGGTTGACTTGGTGGGAGCAAATGGACAACGGCAAGCAGCTTACTCGCAACAGAAAATTTCTTATTGTGGTTCCTGTAGTCCTCTAAGTGTTATTCTGTTTCAATTTTATTAATACTGCTTTTGGGAGCTTATTTGGCAAGGAACAGCATGGCAGGATGTATGCACAAAGATTAATTCTGGCTAGTCTGAAATACTACACTTATTCATTAATTCTGCAAAGAACACTTGTTAGTAACATCTAGGTCATACTATAGTAGCTCGGTCCAGATCATTAATAAGTGGCTCAAGCCCTACACCATCACCAAAATCCCAGGAGATCTGGACCGATCCCTGCACCATTAATAAGTGCAGCTGTGAGTCGCCCCCTGCCCCCCAATCCCCACCCTACTCTTCGGTAACCGACGGTGTCGGTCGCGGATTAGATTCTGTCGATTCATAATTCACAAGTAGAAAACAGGGCTTTGGTCCAGGCTGGGTTAGCCCATTAGTCTCGGTTCAGTCCAGAACTGGGACCAATGTGGTTCGTGAGCCCAGGGGGCCGGCCGGGCCACGTGGGCCATTGGTCCCAGTTCATCTGAACCTTTTGGTCCCGGTTGGTGGGATGAACCGGGACCAATGGGCCTCGCTCCTGGCCCACCACCATTGGTCCCGGTTGGTGGTTTGAACCGGGACCAAAGGCTCCCCTTTAGTCCCAGCTCATGTCACCAACCGGGACCAATGAGGTGCCTATATATACCCCTCGCTCGCGAGCAGAGCACCCAAGTGCTTTGTTTTTCTCTGGCCGAGGGGGAGAGGGCTTGGTGGTGCTCTAGCTCACCTCCTATGCACACAAGGTGTTCGATGGAATGCCCGAGCCACACTACTTAAGCTTTCTCCTCTCCAAGCTCGACCTCCAAGCTCCATTTTCCATAATATTTGTCTAGGTTTAGCGGTCCGTCACGCCCCGTCCCCGTCTTCACCGCCGTCGATCACCCGCGCCGAGCTCATCGCCGGCACCACCGTGGTGAGCCTCTTGTTCTTATCTTCTTTCTGAAAGGAAAAATATTCTTACTTGTATGTTTACATAGATACTTGTATTATTTTCTTACTTTTATTATTGCATCTTATATAGTGTGATGGTTTTGGTATTCGCCCCCGTGGGCCCTCGTCCTGTCTATGATTCGGATGTGGTATATATATTATCTTTATAACTATTGGTTCATTTATTGTTTATGAAAATTATGCCGACCAACGTGACATAGATTTTATTTATGTAGGATGTATGTGAATCGAAAATCCAACCGACCCTATTGTCGAGAGGTTAAATTTAGTTGAAGAAGAGAACAATTTGTTGAAGGAAAAAATAAAAAAATGAGGAGGAGAAGATGATATTGGAGTTGCATGTTGCGGATGTCGTCGATGATCACAAGATCAACATGGATGCAATGCGCTTGAAGATTAGAAAGATTAGAAAATATGCCATTCATACCGAGGCTTGGTATCATTATGCCGTTGGATCAATTGTTACCTTGGTTGCGATTATGATCGCATTTGTTTTCGCATTGAAATGTTTTCCATAGTTTCAATGTATGGTTTAATTAATTAGATGCTCTACAGAGCTATATGTTGTTAGATGAGAACTATGTATGCACTTTGGTTTTAATGTGATGATGAACTTCTATTAATTTGGACACTTAATTATATATAATGCACGCAGATGAACCGGCAATGGATGTACGGTGACAGACACACCTGCGAGTACATTAAGGGCGTGCATGAGTTTCTCGATGCGGCTGAGGCAAACAAGCAGAATGGTTTTATGTGTTGTCCATGCACTGAATGTGGGAATACGAGGTCTTACTCTAACCGGAAAATCCTTCACTCCCACCTGCTTTACAAGGGTTTCATGCCACACTATAATGTTGGGACGAGGCACGGAGAAATAGGGGTTATGATGGAAGACGGCAAAGAAGAAGAGTACGATGACAACTATGTGCCCCCTGAATACGGTGATGCTGCAACGGGGGGAGATGGTGAAGATCAAGAGGAACCAGACGATGTGCCCAATGATGCTGCAACGGGTGAAGCTGCTGAAGATCAAGAGGATCCAGACGATGTGCCCGATGATGATGATCTCCGCCGGGTCATTGTCAATGTAAGGACGCAATGCGAAAGTCAAAAGGAGAAGCTGAAGTTCGATCGCATGTTAGAGGATCACAAAAAAGGGTTATACCACAATTGCGAAGATGGCAACACAAAGCTCGGTACCGTACTGGAATTGCTGCAGTGGAAGGCAGAGAATGCTGTGGCTGACAAAGGATTTGAGAAGCTACTGAAAATATTGAAGAAGAAGCTTCCAAAGGATAACGAATTGCCCGACAGTACATACGCAGCAAAGAAGGTCGTATGCCCTCTAGGATTGGAGGTGGAGAAGATACATGCATGCCCTAATGACTGCATCCTCTACCGCGGTGCATACAAGGATCTGAACGCATGCCCGGTATACGGTGCATTGCGGTATAAGATCAGACGAGATGACCCTGGTGATGTTGACGGCGAGCCCCCCAGGAAGAGGGTTCCTGCGAAGGTGATGTGGTATGCTCCTATAATACCATGGCTGAAACATCTGTTCAGAAACGAAGAGCATGCCAAGTTGATGCGATGGCACAGTGAGAACCGAAAGAAAGATGGGAAGTTGAGAGCACCCGCTGACGGGTCGCAGTGGAGAAAAATCGAGAGAAAGTACTGGGATGGGTTTGCAAAGGACCCAAGGAATGTATGGTTTGCTTTATGCGCGGATGGCATTAATCCTTTCGGGGAGCAGAGCAGCAATCACAGCACCTGGCCCGTGACTCTATGTATGTATAACCTTCCTCCTTGGATGTGCATGAAGCAGAAGTTCATTATGATGCCAGTTCTCATCCAAGGCCCTAAGCAACCCGGCAACGAAATTGATGTGTACCTAAGGCCATTAGTTGAAAAATTTTACAGCTGTGAAATGGAAACGGTGTACGTACGTGGGATGAGCACAAACAGGAGGAATTTAACCTTAAGGCGCTGCTGTTCGTGACCATCAACGATTGGCCCGCTCTCAGTAACCTTTCAGGACAGACAAACAAAGGATACCACGCATGCACGCACTGAAAGTATATACCTGGACAAATGCAGGAAGAATGTGTACCTGGGCCATCGTCGATTTCTTCCGACCAACCATCAATGTCGAAAGAAAGGCAAGCATTTCAAAGGCGAGGCAGATCACCGGAAGAAGCCCGCCATGCGTACCGGTGATCACGTACTTGCTATGGTCAATGATTTACACTACGTAATCTTTGGAAAGGGTCCCGGTGGACTAGCTGTTCCGAATGACGCTGAGGGACACGCACCCATGTGCAAGAAGAAATCTATATTTTGAGATCTACCCTACTGGAAAGACCTAGAGGTCCGCTCCTCAATCGACGTGATGCACGTGATGAAGAACCTTTGCGTGAGTGTTACTGTCTTGTGCGTATTCAGTTCCCTTATATATATATTAGTTAAGGTTATAGTAATGTAATTGATGAGTTATGCATGTGTGTGCACTTACCACTATATTCTCCTAGAGATTAAGCTTGAGCAGGGACTAGCAACTGTCTTAGACTCAAAACGAAAAGATCCCCAGGACTATGCGGACATGACTCAAATGCTCGAGAAGTAAGTTAAGTCGATCATTATCCACCATATCAGCAACTTTGTTCATTTCCTGATATATCAAGTAATTGTTTTCTTTGTCTGGCAGGGTTTGGAAAAAATTCTCCAAAAAAGCTCCAGGACTCCCGAAGAAGCTGCAATTTAGACACCCGAAAGTAAGTACTATAGTAGCATGTTCCGCGCATCTCCTATTGATTTGGCATTCTTGCTTATCAGTTTGATTGACCTCTATTTCTTGTAAAGTGGTTGTGGCAGGAAAAAGGGAATGATTTCTGTGGATACTACGTTTGCGAGTCCATCCGCCACACGACCTGTGAGCGGGGCTACACTAACGAACAATATGAAGTACGTAAATAACAACATTCAAAATTTTATTTTATTACCATCATTTGTGTTGAGTTTCATTCATTCATATATATATATATATATATATATGTATTGACCCCCTTCTTCAAATTAGATGTTTCGGAAGCGGGATGAACTCCTAGCACCAGCTCGCATGCGAGCAATTCAAGAGGAATTGGCGGCATTCTTTCTTGACCACGTGATCGCTGACGATGGAGAATACTATGTGGACCATGAGTCCGTATGATTATATTTGTAAGAGATAATTATTGTATATATGTAGCCGGTAGTGTCGGATAGATATACGAGAACTTGTTGTTTGACCAATCTCTCGGAGAAGGAGAGGTGGTCGATATCACTTCTCTCTATATGCATATATGTTCATGACGATCTTCTGTTTCCTTCGTTTGCTTACTAGCTAGCTAGCGTGTCTAGTCCTCTCTATACTTATGTATAGTATGTAGCGTCGACCAAGCACGGACATAAGAGAGGACACTTCTATCTATTAATTATAGCTAGCTAACACAATATATGAAACACCTAAATTAACCCCCCCAAAACCCCCAAACCCCCCCTTCAAAAAAAACAAAAACCCCAGCCACAGAAATGCTGACGCATGAATGCCTATTGGTCCCGGTTGGTGCCACCAACCGGGACCAAAGGGTCTCCTGCCTGGGCTACGCGCACAGGCCACGTGGAGGCCCATCAGTCCCGGTTCTGGATTGAATCGGGACTAAAGGGGCAGGGCATTAGTACCAACCCTTTAGTCCCGGTTGAGGAACTAGGACAAAAGGCCCTTACGAACCGGGACAACAGGCCCTTTTTCTACCAGTGATTGGTTTTGCTTGCTGGCCGAATTGGCTTGGTTAGATTTCTACAAAATCTCTATACGGGGATCCGTTCATGGCTAGCAGAGGTCGAGCATATACTAACAAAAGAGATAGTATGTGTTTTATTGGATGTCTGTTTTGAAGCATGGGGGAGGTTTTATTTTACTTTCTGTAAGTTATGATTCATGTGTAACTGATGTATCACCCGGATTGTATACTTTTGGGTTTTGGTTGGAGTGTATGTTGTATGTATATCTGCAGCTGGGAAGAGAGAGAGGGGGAAAAGTGATTTTGACAAGGAGTCCAACTACATTTATGTTAGTTATAGGTAGCGAGTATGTAACTGACATTACTATGAAGCGATTCATCTCTTTCTTTTTGTCTGTTATTATAGGTTTGATCGTGATTGGAAAAAGATAGAAGCAACGCCGACCACTTGTGGTGGTCCGAAGGCCTCCGGGCGCCGCAGCACCACGCCGTCATGACGCCGACCTAGTCGCAAATGGCGGCCATCTCTGGTATGTAATATATGCCTTCAACCTATAACAAAGTTGGATCTTGTTATCAGTATGTGCGGAATTCTGTGGGTCAAGTCAATACTTAGCATTGGTTGACTGTGAGCAACTCAGAAATTAGACATGCGAACTGCAGCGTATCTCAGTAAGTTCTGAAGAGAAGAGAAACATCACCTGTCCATCTGTGTGCAGATGTTTTTCTCTGCTCCAGAATTCCTAAGATTTTTCTTGTCTTCCAAACTAAAGCTGGTCCAACATAGAACTATATTGCTTTAGAGTTCAATTCAGAAGGAGATTGATCATACCCTAATCAGACACACCAGGAGTATGTCTCACCTGTTGCTGCATTGTTTTGATCACAGGGAACCAGGCTCTCAAAACCGAGTCAAACTCCGACAGCGAGTCATTGGTCGAGATAGGGGCGGCCGATGCAAGCGAAGCGGTGAGTCATCAGATACCAGGTTTATAAGAAGGTATGCAGAGATCAAGTCTGGGTCCAGTTATTATCAGGATACAACATAGAAACCTACACTACCAGTAGTAGTCTGAATCTAAGAACTCACCCTGTTTGTCTGATCTTTGTAGCTGCTAGATTTGAGTGGTATCCTCACTGTATTCTTCTGTGGTATTGTGATGTCACATTACACCTGGCATAATGTGACAGAGAGAGTTACAACAAAGTAACCTTAGTTATTAGTCTATGTTATTTCAATATAAGCAACATTCTGTTCAGTCAAAAACTGTTGTAGGTGCTACTACGAGTAGTGCTTGTAATTTTGTTTTGCTGTACCGATCATCAATTAATTCCCTAGTTACTACTATGTAGGGGATGTTACTGTTCAGTCAAAAACCTGCATTGCAAGATATACTGCAGTGCATGTCCTTGTGGTACTATGGGGTTTATTAGCTATTTGGAATGTACTCATATTGTGCCATGTATTTTATTACCTATATGATTACACATGTCAGTTTTATTATCAAAATCTGAACTGTAATAGTCATAATATTGGGCTGTTGGGAGCGTCACCTTTTTGTGCACAATACATTTAGCAGACATATCCACACTGAGTGCTTATGAAATAGCTATGTGTCCTGCACAATAAGTGCTTGTTCATTTGGTTTTCCCTAAACTTTGTTTCTATGTTTGAGAGCAAATTTAATTGATTCTTTGATGGAGCACTAAGACTGTGTGTGGATCATTTTTTAAGATCTAAAACTGCTCGCCGTTCCTGTGATGATGTAGTTTAGTAGATCTCAATTGAATCATGACAGTTGGTGCAATCCTTGGTGAAAAATTGTATGGGCAAATGATCGCTAAACTAAGGAGGCTTAACCTGATAATAACTGGTGCATGTATATGTTTGGGTGCTTGTAAATTAGAGAATGTCTGTGATACCATGTATGTATTATGTGCCAGCGTAGCTATACTGATGCTTTGGTTTTCATCCGTGCAGCAGAGGACAAGGGCGTCATGGCCAACCAAGGCGCATGGTGCTCGCAAGCGGCGAACGAAGGCTGTTTGACGTCGGCACGGAGGAGGACGGGCATGGACGGAGGAGGACAGAGCACCTCTCTTCTTCCAGGTTCTTCTCCTTATCTTCACTTAATGTATATGCCTGTGCTGCAGCTCACCCATGGTCTTGTTTGTCCTGCAGGTTAGTGAGCAGCTTCAGGAGGAGTTCAAGCATGACCACCAAGAGGCACCACCGCAGCAACAGGTAGCACGTCCATCTCCACCTCCCTCTCCCTCTGCTCCCAATCCTTTTTATTAGATTATGTTGAGTACATTCTGAACCCCCTGATGTGACACAAGTATATGCACATGCTATGGTTTAAGTGTTGCTTGTGTATGGTAAATAGGTTGAGCACCCACCGCTGTTTGATACTATTTTGTTTAGGATTCTATTCCTCTATGCGTGTAATCTCTAGACCATGATCAAGCATTCACACATGGTTGATTTGCATGGAACGATTACTACTAACTAAAGAAGGAAGCAGACTTCTTCACATAAAGGAAGATATGTCTGTTTTAGTAATATAAACAAATCAAACAAGATTGTTTGCATACAATCAGATCATTCTCACTTATTAGTTGAGTTCTAAGTACATAGAATCTTTAGTTCTCTGGTTATATTATAGTCAGAATTATACTGTGTGACTGAGTTCTATTGGGAGTGTGCATGATTTTATCCATACCTGGCACTATGGATAGAGCTTTGTGTGTAATCTGGCGTTGTTCCCATTATTGTTCTATCCATTTATTGGTGTTACATGTGTAGCCAGTAACCAGGACCTGCACTTGTGCCATGCATATTCATATAGTCTCTATTGTCTTGTATGAATATCTCATTTTAACTAGCTCGGCTAAAAAAGCTTGGTACTAGCTGAAATTTGTTTATCATTATATAAAGAATTGTCCTTTACTCCTTTATTACTTTTTTGAATGGAATGTTCATATTATATTGGCTCCGGTTTTTCTGATTCTTCTCAGCCGATTCGTGTAACAGGGCGACTGTGGAAGGCATGCTGTATTTCTGTCAGCCCAGTCCTGACTATGTCTGTCCGTGAGTCCGACATTTGATCGTTGTTGAAGGAGCTCCATGCTGAAGAAGAAAACACTTGTAGAGCTTGTAACATTACTTGGAGAGCTTGTAAAGTACTGTAGAGCTTTGCATTTGTAGAGCTTGTAAAGCATTGTATACGTTAGAGCTTGTATTACGTGTCATTTGTAGAGCTTGTAGTGAATCTGGCTATTGTTATTTGAATAATTATGTGTGTTTTCTGCTTGCCTATTTAAATACTGGTTATTTTCTTACTATAAAATTCAAATATGATGTCAAATTGAAATATGAAGAATCTGAGCCTAATAGCTGGGATCCATTTATCAAAACCTGACAAGTGGGACCTGTTTGACTAATGGACCCATTTTATAAAAAAAGAAAACTAAAACTGCTGGTACAAAAAGGCCATGGCCCAGAAAATAAAAAGGCCTAGGGCTTGGCCCGTGTAGTTCACCAAAATTAGCAGCAAAAAAATATAAATGGGCTAAATTGTTGGGCTAGGCCCATGTAGAAAATCGAATTGGAGCGGGTTGATTCTTGTGCCACATCAGATTGCCACGTCGGATGCCTACGTGGCCTGGGGAGGCTGCTAGTGACCAAAACAAAACAATAGGCATATTTTGGTCGTAAACATCTACGACCTTCTATCAGAGAAGGTCGTTAATTTCAGTTTACAACCGCCGGCTTTTGACCTTCTGTTTTTGGTCACAAAAAGGTCGCAAATGAAAAACAATGACCTTTCAGTGACCAATAGTCAAGGTCACAAGTTGACATATTTCTTGTAGTGTCAGGATGGAGGTCCTGCGAGGAGGGAAGTATGGTCAACCTCGAGATCATGTTTCCAAAATGAGGCTGGATTACACACAAGGTGCCAGTTCCCTAATGATGCTGGATTAGACACAAGGTGCATATTCCCAGATGATGCTGGATTACACACAAGCCAGGTGGAGTCGTCAGCTGTTCGTGTCCTCATGGCATTAGTAAAGGCTGAAAGAAAGCGTGCAGCAGCCCTTGAGAATGTAGCTGAGTTCATGAAGAAGCAAAAAGAGCAATCAGATGCTCTCTTCACCCAAGCCAAAGAAGAGATGGAAGAAGTCAGAAAGAAGCTAGCAGATGCAGAGGAGGCTAGGCGTCTCCTGCTATCTAAAACTGTTGTCAATACAAAATTTCCTTCATAATAGCTAGGTTCAAATGTTTATCCAGTCAGCATGCCTGTTGTGATGTCCGTGCATCTACTGATGTGGCACAAAATGTTTTTTTCGGGTCATGTAATAACAAAAATACTTTCCAAACAATAATAGACAAAGCATTGGACATGGTATAGTTCACGCGCAAGCCCGACATTCCAAGTTCAACTTCCACATCAAACTCATGTTCACAGATATCTGCACATTCATACATAATGTCCACAACCATGATTCACTTCAAAGCCAAAAAAAATGTGAGGAGAGTTATAAATAAAGAAAATCCTCTACTAGTTCCTGCTACCAGTGCGAGCACAACAGGTCAAGACCATGATCGTGCTCAAAGACCGTGTCTACGTGGTGTTTGGACATGGGCGACAACCTCAACGCTAACGGTGCTGCTCCCGTTGCATCGTATGTGTTTCTGTCCTTCCTATTCGAAATCGTGGTAGAATTCATGATTTATTTTGTGCTTATTTAGATTAAATCTAGTAGTAACTTGCTCATATATTCAACTAGCGCAATGTCCCCTACAGCCACTCCCGTTTCATGGACAGCCTGGTCGATGCCTCCAAGGAGCCCTTCGTCCACTGCTATGAGTGCCCGATGCCGTTCTGTGGCTCGCCGGCGGACATGCTGCATCACCTCACGGATGCGTGCAGCGGTCACTGCTGGCCCTTGGCGGAGAACATCAAGTATGAGACGTGCTACCCGTTCACCATGCCAGAGTTGCTGGAGGATCACCGCCGCCTGCTAGTCTTGGAGGAGGACGGCAGCGTCTTCCTCTTGATCGTGGGCACCGGCCAGGCCCGCGCAGGCCGCCGCCCCGTCTCTGTAATGTGCGTCAGGGGCGACGCCGCTGACGCTGACACGAGGCCGATGTATGGGTGCATGGTCAGTGTTACTACCCCTCTGGGTCGCGTGGGCGGCGACACCGGCCTCATCGAACGGACTTGGACTCTGGGGAGCTGGGACTATCCTGCCAATGTGGACTTGGAAAACCCATGGCATCCTTTACCCGCCGACGCGGTGCACGGGGACTCCAAGGAGGTTCACCTGGACATACGCATTATCAAGTTAAATGTTGATCATTAGTCTTCGCTCAATGTAATCCGCTGTCTAAGCATGTGGAGACTTCCATGCAGGATCTTGCGCTATTTGAGTATCGCGCATGAATAAAAGTGTATCCGTTTATGGTTTAGTCTAGAATCTTCCATGTATGAATTTTTACTACAGTACCGGTGAAAGACTTACGATGAACCATTTCTTACATCTCCTCTGCCCGCTTGCAAGTCATCCTCATTTAATCCCTCAGTCTAGGTGTATAAGGGCATTGTTAATATTACTTAATAGTATAGCCAACTGTTGACTATAAGAAAGTGCCATGTCATCTATAGCCAACATGTATAACAATCGATACTCAAAAACTAATTCTTAAAGATCATTTCTTGTAAAGCACAATAAGTGTCATTTCTTCACAAGTTTTGGATGCAGGTTGAACAGTTGAACACTTTTGTTTGCAAAAGATACCTTTTTATCTATTTCACCCAGATGTTTGTGAGCTCTAGAGATGAAATAATATCTGAAGAAACCTATCGATACCTGTTACACATGAGATGACCCCCACATCCTTCGTCAAAATAAACAACTCCCCGATCAATGCATTTCACTCTTCGGTGCAACGCGCGGGCACCTTACTACTATAGATTAGTACGACCAAAAATTGAACCAACATTATATATAGTACGATAAATGCTGATGGATGTCACCTAAAATTATATCATTCAAAACTATGTTCAAATACGAATCCAACGATATAGTTTTTGTTGACATGCACTAACATTTTGTCAGTTAAATCTTCAGTCAAATTCAATGGGGGACTAATAAACCATGATCGATGTAGTACAAGTGTAGAGGGCGGCGCTGCACGGGATCTCACCTCTCACCCCGCTCGTGGCACGGCAGTAAAGCTGTCATATCACAAAACCCAACCACTCCCAGTAATAAGTGGCCTAGTAAAATAAATGGGCAAGCAACCATCACATCCCTCCGTCTTTTTTGCATTTCATCTCTCTGCATTTACTTTCTCCGGTTCATCTCGCACACTCGATCAATAGATACTACTCCTAGGGTCACTGACATATGGGAGGCGTAGTATTTATAGCGAGCAATGGCACACCTCCATAAGATATGGACTGAGCTACACTCACTTAACTTCAGGTCCAGTTGCGTCACTGACATGTGGGCCAGACCCCTGTTGGGCCCATATGTCAGTGACCCAATGCACCTGCAGTTAAGTAACAACTACGTGGGCATATTTGTTGGAGTAAATTACGAGGAGCGAAGGGGTGGAAATATTGCTGGTCACAATGGATTGGATGAGCGTGGGGGAGGAGAGTCATGCATGCAGATTTTTTCACACGGGCTTCCTGTAGGTATGGGGAATGGTGCATAATAAGTCATCTTGCATGCCGGGCTAGGTATAGTCTCAAGTCATTAAAAACATACACGCCCCACACATGTTCATATTTCAAGGTGCACTAAATTATTGCATGCGATGATTAAGGCTGGCCATAATGGTGGTATCTTAGCTGGTATCATGCACACGGGAATAGCAAACATGCTGATGTGGCAAAGAATTAAATAAGAGAGGGGGGTTAGAGTAACTATTGTTCATGCATGCATTAGTAAACACATTGTTTTGTGAAGAACGACATCACTAGTTGAGTACTTTTGTAGACTTCAAAAACTATTCCACCACCTCTACTATCTTTCTAAGAGTAGGTGAAAATTTTGAATCGAGCCCTTTAAACTAGAAGGGAGGTAGTGGTACTCTAATAGCTAACCTTGTTGTGATGACAAGATAGGACATGGCACACACCTGGACGGAGGAACTAGTCTGCATTGTGCATTTAAGTTTTGTCTGAAGTCAATGTACCTCTACTTTCACCAGACTTATAGAAAAATGTGTCAACATTCACAATGTGAAATCAATATTTTTACACTCATTATAAAACGTAGTTCTTATGCTCATTATAATCAGTATTGTAGATATTGATATTTTTCGTATAAATTTGGTCGTGGGATTTCATTGATGCCTGTCAAAGCGTGGAGGAAGCGGAGCTTAGGGCTTGCATTGCCGGTCTCTACATAGGTATTTCCCTTCATAATCCTGTAATTTTAGAGACTGATTGCGCTTTTGTGGTAGCGTCTCTTGCATCGGGGGACTATGACAGGTCTGCTATGCATGACCTAAAGATGAAAGCATTGAGCATCTCGAAGTTGATCAACAATCTTCAATTGTCAAAGATTAGCCGTTCGGCCAATAAGGTGGCACACTTAATCGCTAAGTGTAGCTTTGACAATAGATTAGATGGTATTCTTGTAAATAACGTACCGCCCTGTGTGGTGAATATTGTATCGAATGAGTGTACTGGTGTGGCTGGTTAATTAATATAAGGTGGTGTTCAAAAAAAGTATAAATTTGGTCAAACACTTTGCAAACGGTTGACGGGAGTAACAGGACCAGAGGGAGTATCATGCATGCGGAGTAGGCAAAAAAAATTGCGTGTCTAAAAAAAGGCAAAAAAATTGCTCATTTATAGCCGGTCAAAGTCTCAAAGGGCGCGACCGCGCGAGGGAGGCGAAGGTCGTGGGAGGCGCGACATTTGATGGAATTAAGTGAAGTTACATCCACGCGCCGGCATGGCATGCGAACAGGAAGAAGCTATACCGTCAGGCCTACGATATGGGTCCAGTAGACATGACATCTAGTGGGTCCCGCATAGTTCTCGAGAACTCTTTGGGGGCTTGCAGCTGTTTATCCACCGAGCAAGCCAGCAACCCCACGCCGTTCGCATGCCCTACTCGTCCCCGTCTTCTACCTTACAACAGTTCGCTCCCAGTCGTCCCGTCCTTTCACATTAGTTCGCTCCCAGTTTTTTGCGGGGTACAACAGTTCAACTTCTCCTAACCCTCCTCCAAAATCCATGGTCTCCCAAATCTCCATGGTCGCCGCTGAGTACCAGGTTAGAGCCATCATCGGCGATCAGTTCATCGTCATCTACACACATGGATCCGAGACGGTGAAAGCATGGCTTGCTCGCTTCCTATGCATGTTCAACAGTTCAATGGATGAGTGGGTCGCTGGGCTAGATGTTGAGTACACCACAGTCCTGGGACAAGAGAAGGATCTAAAGGACGAAGAGAGGAAGAAGCCCGTCGTGATCCAGGTTTGCGTACATAACATTTGCTAGTTCTACCACATATGCCATGCCGACATTGAGTGCCAGGATTTTAAGAACTTCCTCAAGGACAAAAGAGTGAAATTCGTTACTGTAGGCTTTAAGAACGACAGGGATGTCCTGCGTCGGATAGGTCTCGTCGTAGGCCAGCCCTACGATCTCCAGAAGGCAAGCCTGGTGTCCTCCTCTCAACCTTCAATGCTGACCCTGGCAGCAGCGATGATTGATCCTTCGTACGCTAAACTAAAGAAACCTCATCACGAGTTTCATCATGCATGGGAGTTGAAGACATTAGATGAAGATCACATCCTGTACGCAGCAATGGATGCCTACATTTGTTTAAATATCTACAAAGGATGGATGAAGAAGTAGAGCCCAGTGTCCGGTTAAAGCAAAGAAGCGTCGGCGAAGAGGAAGAGGAAGAGGGACGAGGACGAAGTCGAGGACGTGGACTCGGACTCCGAGTAGGTGGCAGTGTCGTCGCTCATGCTGGTTCTACTGCAGTGTCAAGCGGACTAGTTGCTTAGTTTATTTTCAAGGGTGTGTTGTGTTGCGGCCCTAGCAGAACTATGTTTATGTTCTTTCTCGTTATTTGAACTCTTTAGTACGTACAGTAGTACTAGTACTATGTCTTACTACTGTTCTTCTTGCAGTTGGTACTACTTCTCGTATCTTCGTGTTCCTACTGTACTTAATACATTCGTACTAGTAGTATAATTTGGGTCAGTCAATTTGTGAAAAAAGTTCGACAGAGCGAAGGAAGAAGACGGCAGAAGAGCTGGAAGAAGCCCTTCTAGCCATCCATGTTGCATCAAACGGCTCACATGAGTCGACTGACCCAAATTGCTCCTTCAGATTGTAGGATCCATGTGGCATTCAAGGTCTCGAAGGTAGATTCCGCATCCGCACCCGGTTTGCGGGCTCGATGCGCGCGCGACCGGCTTGCGCCGCGACAGCCACCATGCGCGCCTCCTCCGCGCGGGCGGAGACGACAATGACACGCTAGTTCCTCCTCGCCGGCGTGCTGGAGCACACGCTGGTCCTCCTGTTCGTACGCTGCGTGCATAGATGCGGCTCCACCAGCTGCTCGTGTGCTTGGCAGTGCGGCGGCATCGCAAGGAGGGACTGCAGACGACGTGAGCGGGCGAGCCTTCGGCTTCATGGCACAGGGATGGTGGCGACACGGCGGTGATGGGCGAGAAATTGTTGGCCGGAGCAGGTGGGCGCCGGCATGCGCAATGGCGGCGGCGGCATATTGATGAGTGCGTGTGTGGGAGCTTACTTTAGTTTTATATATAAGGTTGGTCAAACTTAAAAGAATACCGTACTAGTACACGTAAACATTAGACTTAGGCAGCGCTTTTATTAGTTAGTACCACAGCCATGATACGGAATTCTGTGCAAGCGCGTGAACCGCGGCCGCGTGGTCGATCGAATGGTGCGTCACCGTGTTGCGCTCGAAGGACATCCACCGAACATTTTTGTGTGTGTGAAAAGAATCCTCGAATATTACTGAACTTTTTTTCCTGTGAAATTTCTTGACACTGCAATATTTCCATATATTTGAATTTAGCTCCAGTTCGTGTTTATTTGGATTTGGACGTTTTAGGTGCGCCCTAGTTTTTTTTAATACTGATTTTGTGTGTGTGACTCAGAGAGAACGTGTGTATGTGTCCATATGTGTGTTGTGGCGGAACGGCAGTGTGGAGACGGTGTGCGTGCACTAGTAGAAAAAGGGTCAAATGTGTGACACATTAGTCCCGGTTTGTAACAGAACCGGCACTAATGTGTCCATTAGTGCCGGTTCCAACGGCTAGGCGGGAGGAGCTCTTTAGTACCGGTTCGTGGCGAAGCTTTAGCACTGGTTCATGCCACGAACCGGTACTAAAGGAAGTGGTGGCAGGATGTTGTCAAAGTGGGGCCCCTCCAGCACCTTTAGTACCGGTTCATGGCACGAACCGGTACTAAAGGTCGTCCTATATAAACCCTTCGTCCACCCGCACTCTGTTCTTCCCCCTTCCCCCTCTCCCTCTCCTCTATTCTTCCCTTCTTCCTCTCGAGTTCATCACAAAATTTGCCCAAAATTTGTCAAGATTTGCAGGCCACCATCCATTCAAATGATCACAAAGGTTAGCAACTTTCTCCTTTCATATCTCATTGCTAGATTAGCTCTTGCATTGGTTTATATAGTGATTAATTGTGGGTTTTAGTAATTTGGGAGGAATTATATGTGGTAGTATTTGATTTATATGCAAATGGAGGTCAAAATAACACTTAGTTTGCATATGTAGGTGTGGTTTACTTAGTGCCTTCTAAATCTCCGTCGTAACCACCGTCGATCGCCCGCACCGTCCCGTCGCCGGCACCACCTTGTGGTGAGCCTCTTGTTCATGAAATTTTATATAAAAGTTTGATGTTTGTGTGAATTGGATATATAGTTACTCGTATAATTATCTTACCCGTACGTTGTTTGTTATACATAGTGCCATGGTTTTGATATCCGTCCCCGTCGGCCCTCGTCCTTGTTATGATTAGGATGTGGTATACTCTCTTTTAAAACTATTTGTTGCATTTCGTGTTTATGACAAATTATGCCCATCAAGCTGACATAGATATTTGTTTGTAGGAGGTAGTTGAACCGGAAATTCCAACCGACCCTATTGTGAGAGTTTAAATTTAGTTGAAAGAGAAAACGAGGATTTGAAAGAAAAATTGAAAAGAATTGAGGGGGAGAAGATGGAATTGGAGTTGCATGTTGCCGATGTCGTCGATGATCACAAGATTAAGATGGAGAAAATGCGCTTGAAGATTAGAAAGATTAGAAAATATGCCATTCATAGTGAGGCTTGGTATCATTATGCTGTTGGATCAATTGTTACCTTAGTTGCAATCTTGATCGCATTTGTTGTTGAATTTAAATTCTTTAGCTAGATAGTTATTTGTTTGTTGCATTTAAGTGTTGTATGAACTTTATGTATTGTATTAATTTGGTGTTTTCGGTGCTGTGTATTGAAGATGAGCCGGCAGGGATGTACGATGACCGATGCTCTCCCGAGTTCATTAATGGCGTGCATACTTTTCTGCTTGCGGCTGAGGCAAACAAGCGGGCGGATGGTTTTATGCCTTTTCCATGTGCTGGCTGTAAGAATGGTCACAATTACTCTACGTCAAGAACCATTCGCGTCCACCTGTTTGAGTCCGGTTTCATGCCCCACTATAATGTTTGGACCAAGCACGGAGAAAGAGGGGTTATGATGGAAGATAATGAAGAAGAAGAGGACGACGACAGCTATCTTGGCCATGGGTTCCCTGAATACGATGATACAACAATGGGGGAAGAAGCTGAGCCGGTAATGCGGGAAGAATCTGAGCCGGCAATGCGGGAAGAAGCTGAAGAAGAGGCATCAGATGAGCCCGTTGATGATCTAGGTCGGGCCATTGCCGATGCAAAGAGAAACTGCGCAAGTGATTTGGAGAAGAAGAAGTTACATCGCATGTTAGAGGATCACAAAAAATTGTTGTACCCGAATTGCGTAGGTGACAAGAAAAAGCTGGGCACCACACTCGAATTGCTGCAATGGAAGGCAGAGAATGGTGTATCTGACAAGGGATTTGGAAAGTTGCTGGTAATGATAAAGAATATGCTTCCAAAGGACAACGAATTGCCCAAGAGTACGTACGAAGCAAAGAAGGCTGTCTGCCCTCTAGGGTTAGAGGTGCAGAAGATACATGCATGCCCTAATGATTGCATCCTCTACCGCGGTGAGTACGAGGATTTGAACGCTTGCCCGGTATGCGGTGCATTGCGCTATAAGATCAGCCGCGATGACCCTGGTGATGTCGAGGGCGAGCGCCCCAGGAAGAAGATTCCTGCCAAGGTGATGTGGTATGCTCCTATAATACCATGATTGAAACGTTTGTTCCAAAACAAAGAGCATGCCAAGGCGATGCGATGGCACAGAGAAGACCGTAAGAAAGACGGAAAGTTGAGAGTACCCGCTGACGGGTCGCAGTGGAGAAAAATTGAAAGAAAGTACAGGAAGGAGTTTGCAGATGACGCAAGGAACATATGGTTTGGTCTAAGCGCAGATGGCATTAATCCTTTTGGGGAGCAGAGCAGCAACCATAGCACCTGGCCTGTGAATCTATGTTTGTATAACCTTCCTCCTTGGTTGTGCATGAAGCGGAAGTTCATTATGATGCCAGTGCTCATCCAAGGCCCTAAGCAACCCGGCAATGACATTGATGTGTACCTAAGGCCATTAGTTGAAGAACTCTTACAACTGTGGAATGGAACAGGTGTACGTGCGTGGGATGAGCACATGGGGGAAGAATTTGACCTAAAGGCGTTGCTGTTCATGACCATCAATGATTGGCCTGCTCTCAGTAACCTTTCAGGACAGACAAACAAGGGATACCGCGCATGCACGCACTATTTGGACGATACCAACAGTATATATTTGGCTAATTGTAAGAAGAATGTGTACCTGGGACATCATCGATTTATTCCGAGCAGGCATCCCGTAAGAAAGAAAGCCATGCGTTTCAAAGGTGAGGCGGATCACCGGACGAAGCCTCGCCACCGTATTGGTGCTGATGTACATGATATGGTCAAGGATTTGAAGGTGATCTTTGGAAAGGGTCCTGGTGGACAACTTGTTCCGAATGACGCTGACGGACGCGCACCCATGTGGAAGAAGAAATCTATATTTTGGGACCTGCCCTATTGGAAAGACCTAGAGGTCCGCTCTGCAATCGACGTGACGCACGTGACGAAGAATCTTTGTGTGACCCTGCTTGGCTTCTTGGGTGTGTATGGGAAGACAAAAGATACACCTGAGGCACGGGAGGACCAGCAACGTATGCACGGAAAAGACAACATACATCAGGGTCATGCAAGCTACGCTCTTACCAAAGAAGAGAAGGAATTCTTCTTTGAATGCCTGCTCAGTATTAATGTACCGTCTGGCTTCTCGTCGAATATAAAGGGAATAATAAACATGGCAGAGAAAAAGTTCCAGAACCTAAAGTCTCATGACTGCCACGTGATTATGACGCAACTGCTTCCGGTTGCATTGAGGGGGCTTCTACCGGAAAACGTTTGATTAGCCATTGTGAAGCTATGTGCATTCCTCAATGCAATCTCTTAGAAGGTAATCGATCCAGAAATCATACCAAGGTTAGAGAATGATTTGGTGCAATGTCTTGTCAGTTTCGAGTTGGTGTTCCCACCATCCTTCTTCAACATCATGACGTACGTCCTAGTTCACCTATGCTAAGAGATTAACGTTTTGGGTCCTGTATTTCTACAAAATATGTACCCCTTTGAGAGGTTCATGGGAGTCTTAAAGAAATATGTTCATAACCGTGATAGGCCAGAAGGAAACATCTCCAAGGGCCATGAAAATGAGGAGGTCATTGAGTTTTGTATTGACTTTATTCCTGACCTTAAGCCAATTGGTGTTCCTGAATCGCGGCATAAGGGCAGACTGGATGGAAAAGGCACGCTAGGAGGGGAACAAATAATATGTATGGACGGACATTCTCTCACTGAAGCACACTACACAGTTCTACAGAATTCCGCCTTGGTGGCTCCGTATATGGATGAACACAAGAATTTGCTATGCTCCAAACACGCGGAGCGGTCTGATGACTGGATTACACGTGAACAAACCAGGTGTTTCGCCAGCTGGTTGCAGACACATAGCATGCATGACGCCTCTATTGAAGATGACTTGTACTTGCCGTCCCAGTTACCATCTTCGAATATAATGACTTTCAAAGGGTACGAGATAAATGGTAATACATTTTACACGATCGCCCAAGATAAGAAGAGCACCAACCAAAACAGTGGTGTCCGCTTTGATGTAGAAACCAAGACGAGAAAGGAAACATATTATGGTTATATACAGGACATATGGGAACTTGACTATCGACGTGGTTTGAAGGTCCCTTTGTTTCGGTGCAAATGGGTCAATATGACACGAGGCGGGGTAACGGAAGACCCGTAGTACGGAATGACAACAGTGGATCTCAACAATCTTGCGTATGCAGACGAACCATTCGTCCTAGCCAATGATGTGGCACAGGTTTTCTATGTGAAGGACATGTCTACCAAGCCGAGAAAAAAAAGATAAGGAAGCGAATGCATCGTACGATGAGCCAAAGCGGCACATAGTTCTTTCTGGGAAGAGAAACATCGTGGGAGTGGATGACAAGACAGACATGTCAGGAGATTATGAAATGTTTGATGAAATTGCTCCATTCAAAGTGAATATTGACCCGAGCATCCCGTTAAATGATGAAGATTTTCCATGGTTACGGCGCAAAGGGACACACACGAAGAAAAATTTTCACACCCAAAGATCTGGGATGTGATCAGCTTCACTATCATCACTTTCTTCTGTGTTTCACACCCAGGAGGGAATCTCTGTAATAGTTAGGGTAGTTATGTGTTTTGGCATTTGAAACGCGAAGAAATTTTATGTGCAAACAAATTCTTTCATGCCTTGACTGATTTTTTTAGCTAAAAAGGCATTTCATTTTTTAAATAACTAAGCATTACCAAATTGAATATAATGATAAAACACACTAATATTAAACATAATAAAAAAGAATCACTGAAAAATGTATTTTTAAAGTTAAGTTATTCACAAACTAGTGATTCACACAAATTTCAAATAATTCAAAATTTAAACTATTCAAATTTAAAAACTACCGGCACTAACTGAAAGTTTCTAAACACTATCAAAAATATTCAAAAAGAAATTCTAAATACAGCACAAACAACTAAAAATAAATAAAACTAAATAAATAAAGCAGAAAAGAAAAAACTAAATAAAAAAAGCCCCACCTACCGGGCCACAGCGGCCTGCATACGACTAGAAACCCAACCTGTTGTTGGGCCACAATGCAGGCCCGCAAGCCCGATAGGCCCCACGGGGCAGAGTAGCAGAGGTAGGCCCAGAAGGCCTGCTTTTGAGAGGAGCTCGAGACAGCAGCGGCGCGGGGCTTATAAGCAGGAGCGCCCTTCGGCTAGCGAGGTGGGACTAAACTTCTGCGCCCCTCGCCTGGCAGCGCACCCCCTTTAGTACCGGGTCGTGGCATCAACCGGTACTAAAGGGGGGGTCTTTAGTACCGGTTGGAGCCACCACCCGGTACTAAAGGCCTGCCCTTCCCGCCGCTTGGCCTGGCCAAAACAGGCCTTTAGTACCGGTTGGTGGCTCCAACCGGTACTAAAGGTGCCTTCTATATATACATCACTTCGAAAATTTCATTCTCCCTCTGTTTCCCCATTGAAGCACCCCGCCCCGATCGATCGACGCGTCGCCGCCCCCGTCCCGTCGCCGCCCCGTCCGTCGCCGCCCCGTCGCGCGCCGTCCGCCGCCCCATCCCCCGCGCCCCCCCCCCCCGCCCCCGTCCCCGTCCCCCCGCCCCGCCCTCGTCCCGTCGCCGCCCCGGGCCCGTCCCCCGCGCCGTCCCCGCGTCGCCGCCCCCGCGTCACGCCCCGGCCCGTCGCCGCCCCCGGCCGTCGCCTCGCCGTCGCCGTCGCCCCGCTGTGAGCTCTCCCCCTCTAACCCCTCTCCCTCGCCCCCGGCGGCCACCATGGGCGCCGCCCCTCCCCGAGCCCATACACACACACACAAGCATGATGAACACACACACACACCATTTCCTTAAGTTAATTAGTATATACGTATTTTGTATGTTTAATTAGTTTAGATTTTTAGATTATTATTTTTTCACTAGTATATATGTATGAATGCATGTTAGATGGATATAATTAGTGTTTAATTAGTATGGAATTTTTTTATATAATGTTGTTTTTCTGTTTTTTAATGGATGTATAGAAGTTGTTTTTCTGTTTTTAGTGTTAGATGCTTAATTAGTATGAAATAGCATATAGAATTTTGACATATGCAATGATAGCATAATTAGTGTTACATTTGCATATAGCATTTTTTGTCGCAGATGCCCCGCCCGCATCCTCGCCGTCGACCCGTTCGCGACGATGTCCTGCTTCAGAGGACCCATGTCCGGGACTGGGCTCCGTCGGGCTGGCACTGGGAGGTGCTACCTTCAGGGGCGCGACGCTTGGTGAGGAACCCGGCCCTGGGTCCCATCGTCGACCCTCATCTCCTTTGGTGGCGTTCGCGTGGGCCACATTCGGTGCGGAGGGAGCCGGCCCCGTTGGAGGTGGTACGTCGCCGTGTCAGGGAGGAGGATGAGCACGTCCATCGCTACATGGCTGCTATGGACGTCAGGTTCTCCAATACCTGGCAGGTTCTTTGGGGAGATCACCCGAGCTATGATCCAGTGATGGTTCCTTCACTTTGGTTGTCCACCGCCCGCGCCTCAGGAACCGCGAGTGGCCTCGATTACTCTTTAGTATTCGATCTTTATTAACTGCTAGATAGCTAGCTAGCTAGTGATGTATACGATATATAATATTCGAGATGATTTATTCGAGATTATATATATTATTCGAGACGATGTATTTGAGATTATATCTATTATTCGAGATGATGTATTCGAGATTATATTCGATTATGCTTATTATATACTATGATTGATTCAGTTTTTCCTTATTAATTGATTGCATCCATGCATTGCAAATTGAATATATTTCTTTTGGATTAGTTAAACAAAACCTATGGCGGACAATACCGGCAGAGAGGGAGAAGAGGCCATGTTCGAGATCATACGCAATCCTCGCAGGCCAGATGATGATCAGAATGAAGAAGATTATGACGGCTCCGAATATCTAAACAACACCGGGGAGGGTGATATGATATTCGATCGCGACGACCGAATTGATGAAGTCATGAACTATGATTATGATGTTGACGAAGAAAATGTTGATCTTGAAACAACAAAGACTGGCAAGGTAATATATTTATATAAGCAGGCATCTGGTGATCATCACATGTTTTAAATGACTTGAAGATATATTAACGAATCGATCTTTCTTCTTTCAGCCATCCGGATCGAGCAAATCTTCAGGCAATAGGAAACGAGGCCCGAACAAAAAGTTGAAGGAGGGCGTAAAGTACAATATCGAGGCCATCAAACCTAATGGCGAACCATTAGCGCCTAAGAAGATTGCGGACAAGTTCATTCGTCAGTGTGGAGTTATTGTGAAGGACAAACTCCCGATCTCCCTTCAAGCATGGAGAGAGCCATCAAAGCCACGTCCAGATGTTACTTTTGTTGACGACAAACAAAAAGGTCTGCTTTGGGAAACTCTCATGGAACATTTCACCCTACCAGATCATTTCACAGATGCAGATGTGGAGAAAGTCAAGGACGCTGCTCTTAGGAAGATGGAGGTTGCATTCAACAACCACAAGAATCGTGTATGGGACAAGTACGTCAAGGGAGGAAGGAAGACTCCAGTATTCGAGGGAACACTAGAGAAGCAAAGTGCTCATTGGGACGATTTCGTGAAATTCAAGGATTCGGAATTAGCTAAGGAAGGGTCGAGAATAAACAAGAAAAATGCCGAAAAAAGGATAAGTTCCATAAGCTGGGTCCAGGTGGCTACGCGGTGGCAATGCCTAAGTGAGATAAGTCTGAGAAAGAGATGGAGGATGCAGGTGCCACTCCGGTTACTAGGAGCTGGCCCCCAGGTGCAGGACTTGGTTCTGTGCGCATGGGGGGAGTTGGACCCGAAGACATGTAAAGTTTTGAAGAAGGCATGTCTGAACGGAGCTGAAGATAAGCTACTTGTTGCAATAGAAGAAGCTCGATCGGGGGTGTTCTAGCCCAACAGAGAGAACGACGAGCTTACGCATGTCCTGGGAAATCCTGAACACCCGGGAAGAACACGAGGCAAGGGCGCTATTCCGTGGTATGAGGGGTTTTCGGACTGGAACGCCGACTACAGAACCCGTGCGAGAAAGAAGATTGCGGAGGAGAAGAAGAGGAAGATGGAGGAGCAGAGGAAGTTGGACTATGAATGCCTTCAAGGCCTAGAATTAGCGCACGCGGACTTGGCAGTCAAATTCCAGCAGCAGTAGGAGCAGATCAACTCACTTAGCTAGCAAAGGGGGTCTCAGCAGCTGCAGCAACTAGCGGATGATCCAGCATTGGAAAGCACCGCCCCATCCATGCCAAGAAGCAGCATGGGTTCCGCCCCGGGCGATGCAATGCTGGATAGATACCCCGTGGATGACATCATGGAGAACACTAACTGCGAGCTACACTTCAAAATGAAGAACATATCCATGAAGGTGGCGGACGCCGTTGCTTTCACAAATCCCCGCGAGGCAACCTTCCATTGCAACTCGATTCCAGCGGGCTATGCTCGTGTCTTGGTTGATGAGGTGGTGGACCCATATTCAGGGTTACAGCTTGACATTCCTGGAGGTGACGACGAGCACACATTGGGAGAGGCCATACATCGTATCATCCTATGGAGAAAGTATTGCATCGTCTTTCGAAGGCCACCAACACCGTGTCACCCAACTCCTCGTCGAAGTTCACCACCGAGTCAGCAGACTCCCACTCCTCCAAGTCCACCAACGCGTGAGGCCACTCCTCCTCCAAGTCCGACACAGCGTCAGACGTCCACTCCTCCTCCAAGTCCGACACAACTTTAGGCCACTCCTCCTCCAAGTCCGGCACAGCTTCAGGCCACTCCTCCTCCTCCAACTCAGCCACGTCAGCCGTCTTCGCCGCCTCAGCAATCACGGAAGAGAGCTGCCTCAGCTATGGTGTGTAGCGGTACAAGTCGAGGTAGTATTGGAGGTACAGGCGGAGGCAAGCGATCTCAATATGGTCCAAGCAGCCTCGCGCCTCTTCCGCAGAGGCCTTACGACAAGTCCGAGGAGGAAAACGCAGCCATATCGAAGGCCGAGGTGGAAGCCCATTTTGCACCAAACCCGCCACCGCCGCCATGGGAGAAAGTGCCTGAGGAAAAGATTGACCACTTCATTCGTATGGATAGAGCACCAGCTCCCAAGCCTGTTGACACAGACTATGAGTGCCAACTCACGAAGTTAAATCGAGCACGTCTACAGAAAGAGGCGAGCTCGAGCTCGAGCAAATCAGCTGGCAAAAGGAGCGGTAAAACCGTTCCCCAGCTGGGAGAACAGGCGGCGTAATCAATCCCCCCGCTTGTTGTGCCAACAACACATGAGAGTACGCGCGCCCAATATTATTGTGGGCAATCCGTTAACGCTCCCGGGCTGGGCAATGTGGTAATAACCGAGGAGCATATTGAGCAGGCTAAAAGGCTCATGATCACTATTCGACAACTCCTCCATATCGAGCCCATGTCTCTGATTAGAGAGGAGGAAATAAAACGGAAATATGTCCGGGGCCAACCTTTGGTCGAGCCAGACGAGGTCAAGAAGCTCCCAACGAGAATGTATGAATTGCATCAATGGTACATGGACATTACCAAGATTTCCAATCGAGAGTCCCTCATGGTGAATGTCAAGAAGGATCATTACTACCATGAGAAAGTTGTGTCCGTTGAGTATTCAGAACTATTTCAGTTATACAATCAAGACGCACTCGACAAATCTATCGTCAGTTGCTATTGTCTATAAGTGATTTCTTTCTGTAATTTAAGTCTCAAGCTAGTTGTAGTGATCATTTTGATCAATCATTACCTGTAATTATCCTCACTGTATTCTTTTCTTTGGTATTATGCAAGATGAAGATTTATGAAATGAAAAAAGGTGGACGCTATGGCATTGGGTTCGTTGACCCAAATACCATTAATAAATACACATGGAAATTAGATCAATATTATGAGAAAATGGTAGAGGAAAGCATGCTAGAGTTCTTCAAGCGCCTCAATACCAATGAAGATATACTACTTCCTTACAACTTCGAGTGAGTCACACTGTCTTGTACTACAAATTCTGTTTTTGCCTACTAGCTAGCTACATGTTTTTGCTTACATATGCCCGCTTAATTAAGACATGCAAACGTGTGTGCATGCAGATTTCACGAATCTTGTTAATCATTAAAGTTGATGAAGGAACAGTTGAAATACTGGACTCACTACTTAAAAAAAAGTGACTACACCATCTTGTTTGGGATAGTCAACAGGTAATTTCAATCATTATTAACTATATCTCGGCCTATTTAGTTCGTCATTTCCTGATATGAACTATTTAATAACCCTTTATTCATTTTCTTTGTCGGCGGGCAGGGCTTGGGCAAAGTTCATCAGCGTCACTCCAGGCCAATGGAAACGAAAGCTGAAATGGTATCGACCCAAGGTAAGTAATTAAGTAGTACTAGCTAGCTAGCTGCCATCTCTTTAATTATCATGCTTGATTAATTATTATCTGATCAAATTCCATTCTCGTAAAGGCCCTGAAGCAGGCGCCGGGGAATAATCTGTGTGCATACTACGTTTGCGAGAACATTCGCATGATGGCGTCCGAAAGGAGCAGATCTCAAAGACAGGAGTGGGTACGTTTGTCAGAAACTATTATTTTTACACCATTATCGATATCTCATCGCATGATGGCGTCCGAAAGGAGCAGATCTCAAAGACAGGAGTGGGTACGTTTGTCAGAACACTATTCACAATTTTTACACCATTATCGATATCTAGTCACACAACTAATACACATGCATATTGATCTCCTTCTTAACAGTTCAAAGAGGTGCGGGAGCAGCTCCTACAGAGGACCGCATAGAAGCAATTCAAGAGGAAATAGCGGGATTTTTGCTCGACCAGGTCATAGATCCCAAAGAAGAATACTATTACCCGCTACCGCCCCCATGAACCACTTCCAATTGTCATCGTGCTCCGAAGGCACCAATTAGGCTAATGCCACTGGCTCCGAAGGCACCAATTAGGAGAAATTGTATAAGCTATAATATATACATGTGTGTATATATGTGTGAATTAATTAATGGTGGTTGTGAGACATTCGATGATATATATATATATATATGATCGGTTCTACTAGAAATTCATTTATATATATATATATGCATAACGTGTACAATATGTAGTATCGTAAAATACCAGCAAACGAAAAAAGAATTAAATGGAAAAACACAAAATTAAATGAAAAAGAAATCATAAACCCAAAACCCCCCAACCTTTTAATACCGGTTGGTGTCACCAACCGGTACTAAAGGGCTCCCTGCCCCCGGAGCTGGCTCGTGCCACGTGGTTGCCCTTTAGCACCGGTTCGTGCTGAACCGATACTAAAGGGGGGACCTTTAGTGCCCACACTTTAGTGCCGGTTACCGAACCGGCACTAAAGGGCCTTACGAACCGGTGTTATTGCCCGGTTCTGCACTAGTGGTGTGATACACGCATAAAGAGGTGTGAATGTGCAAAGGATCATGCATGAGTGAGACATAGACAGATGCTGATACGCTGTGTATACATGAGAGAACGGTCTTCTAGTTTACTTGTGTGTGTGTGTGTGAGAGAGAGAGAGGGGGGGAGAGAGGGGGAGAGAGAGGAGCATCCGTAACACAACAACCATCTCTCTCGATTCGTCCGTCCCTCGCACGGTCGCATGCAACACATGCATCAACGCGCACATTTTGACACCCTCACCCGGCCCCTGCCCACCTCAAGGCCCGCACAATCTCTTCGTGAATACCCATTTCTCTCCTTAGGTTTGTTTTCTCTCAATATCTGACACACACACACACACGCAACACAACACACACACTCCCCCGAGCACACAATTCATCCCCATCCAAGGTTATACGGCGACCACTCTCGCTTGTGCTTCTTTGCACCCCAACATGCACAACACCTCAATATTCAAAGAGGGCATCGAGCAGATCGAAGTCGGCGACCACACCGCGCTAGAGAATGCGGGGTCATTTGGCAGCAGGGTGATGTGACGACGACTGGCTGACTCCTCCCCCCACCCTCTCTCTCTCTCTCTTGTACAAAATTACCAATCCCTCTCTCCCCCGCACAAAATTGTTAATCCCTCAACCCACGAGATCCTTCCCCTCTCGTCCATGTTTTTCCAGCTCTCTCATCAAACATGTTGTCTCTTCTCCTTCCATGTATACAGAATCCAGATGCACATGCATCTCATGTATATTACATGTATCCATCTTTCTCACAGACCTAACTTCTTCCTCTCTCTCTCTCTCTCTCTCTCTCTGTCTCATTAGGTTTGTCTTCTACTCTCTCGTCCACATACATACAATCTTTCCCGCCCTATCTGCTCCATCTTCAAAAGATCTCTCTGCATGTTTCATTCACACATTGGGATATGTCAAAATGTTGCTTCTATAATGGCTGATGTAGAGTTATGGTTGTTTTTGTTGCATCCTACAAAGTAATAACTATGAAATGCATTTAGATTCTCATTTGACTGGGATTATGTGAGTTTGAGCATGTTGTGAAGTACTATAGACCTTGTATACATCTTGGGATTCGGCAATGATTGTAACTATTGAATTGTATAGACCATTACATTCGAAGTCAATAGCCTAATATATTTATTTCACAATTTCAACAAATGATTACTTCACTACAAACTAAGAAACAAATGTGTACTCCCTCCGTTTTTATTTAAGTCCACGTATTAGCATTGGTCAAAGTCAAGTTTTGTAAACTCTCAGAAAGATTATAACAAAAAATATTAACATATACAATAACAAATAAATACCATTAGATTCATTATTGAATGTACTTTCACATCATACATATTTGTTATGGTAAATGCTTATATTTTTCTATAAACTTGGTCAAACTTTAGGAAATCTGACTTCGGTCAAACCTAATATGCATAGTTTACTACTACTCGGTAGTTGCTTAGCCGAATCACTCAACATGCCACACGGGGAGTCCAGTGTCAAAAAATTTTGAGCTCTGCAGGAAAATCTCCCGCGACCCTGATTCGAGCAGTGGGAAGTTACCATCATAGCCTTCGGAATAGGCCTACGGATGACGCTTGGTAGGGGGTTGTTTTCGTAACTTCAGGTTCACCCTACCCAGCCAACCCCACATTCGTACTCCGTGGGCGCCAAAACACCCTCTCCACCCCACCCTCCTTCGTCCGCCGCTGTCCGCCACCCCATCCACTGACGTCCTCCTCCACCATGCCGGAGCTGATACCCCGACACTGCCGTCCATTACAAGAGATTGACCTCTCTCATCCACGGCTTCGGACCGGGATCCTTGCATCCCGTCCTCTCGCTTCATCCCCGTCATCGTCCACCTTGCCGGCGCCGCTCCTACGACAGTCTCGTCCACCGCGCCCCGCCGCCACCGTCTACCCTCCTAGATATGCTTCCACGCCGCCGACAGCCATCGCTACCGCGGCACCGTCAAATTATCAGCATATGCGTACACGGCGCCGCACCAGAGGCGGTACTCTTTCGTATCTGCTCAACTTATTTATCGCAGCAAGAAAATAGATCGCCACTGCTTTACTCTAATTTCTTTTCTTGGTTGCAAAGTTGCCTTTGTCCGGTTTGGACCTTCAGATCCGCCATGGCACGCTCAACACTATACTCCCAATGCTTATGGTTTTCCTCTTTTATATTCCACACTAATTAAATCACAGTAGACTAAATTTGAAAATTGCGTCAGTCGATTTTTTAGAGCTCGCCGGAGTTCGCCAGCGCGATCGAAGGGGCTCGGGTGGTTGTGGGGCCTCGCCGAACGAAGAAAACTCGACGCGGGTGGGGGTTGGGGTGGGGGTGGGGGTGGCGGAGGAACACAGGCGGTGGGGCCAGTGGTCCGGCCGGCGGCCCGTGCGGTGTTCTGTATGGGAAGAGTCAGAGACGAGGAAGAAGAAGGGTTAGGAGACGTAGGATCTTCATCCAACCGCCTCAAATGGTCGAGAGACAGCTGGGAGTTGCATTCTTAATGCGCTCTGGTTCATCATGTGTGGGCACTGCGCAACCAACATTTTATTATCCAAAATCTGCTTGCTCTTCTTTACCATGTTCCTCTTCCGTTCTTCTTTAATATGTACTCTCTCCGTTCCTAAATACAAGTCTTTGTATAGATTCCACCATGGACTACATATGGAGCAAAATGAGGGAACATACACTCTAAAATGTATCTGGATACATCTGTATGTGATCCATAGTGGAAATCTCTACCAAGACTTATATTTTGGAACGGAGGGAGTATGATAGTAGTACAGTATGTTCCTTGTACTGAAGATGAGCAGGGACATTTGCAGTGTAGAGGTCTATACGGTCGGTTGTGATGGACACTTTGAGCCTCTTTGATTCGTAGGATCTTGTAAACATAGGAATAGGAAAAGGATGAATGAGGGAAGGCCTTATTTGCAAATCTGGAGAGGGGTATGGGTATCTTTTTGCAAAATTCCCATTTGTTTGCCTCCTATCTGTCCGATATAAATCGGACGACCTATATTGCAAGAAAAAAAAGTATAGAGAAAAAAGTAGACAGTAAAGGAAGTAGAGATAAATATTAAATATTAAATATTAAATAAATATAACAGTAGAGAAGAGAGTAGAGATAGCATGTTGAGATTTTTAAAGCGTCGCGCGTTGCGATTCTGTTGGAGATGCTCTAACATGGCAGACGAGTGCTTTAATGTTGCCCACAAGATGCGCGAGTATTACTAGTAGTATATTTTTCTTGCCATGTTGAGATTTTAAAACCACGAGTGCGAACATGCAGAGGAGCAATGAAGACCAAACACGGGTTATTCGGGACATCTTCAAGGAGCATGCCAAGTTAAAGAGGAGCTGCACCGAACCTGTAAAACGAGCTTTGGTAAGTAACACCCTTTCAATTACTTTCGTGTAGCCTCATGTTCTTCGATGTGTATATGTTGTAGTTTCTGTTTCTCTTAAGCGTGGTGTTCTTTGATGTGTAATAAGAAGAGTCTTAATCATCCTAATGCTTTCGTTTTTAGCTTGATGTAGGAAGTGGGTGTTCTCACCTTGTAGTCTATTTTTATTTTTTTTCCTTTTGAATTCACTTCTCCGAGTTCTGTTTATCTGGCTTCTACTAAATGGATCTAGGTTGCTCTGAGTATTGATCTAAAAAAGAAGTAACTTCATGTCAGGATGCAGTTCCTGCGAGGTGGGAAGTATGGTCAACCTCGAGATCATGTTTCCAAAATGAGGCTGGATTACACACAAGGTGCCAGTTCCCTAATGATGCTGGATTAGACACAAGGTGCAAATTCCCAGATGATGCTGGATTACACACAAGCCAGGTGGAGTCGTCAGCTGTTCGTGTCCTCATGGCATTAGTAAAGGCTGAAAGAAAGTG
This sequence comes from Triticum urartu, assembly GCF_003073215.2. Taxonomy (NCBI): domain Eukaryota; kingdom Viridiplantae; phylum Streptophyta; class Magnoliopsida; order Poales; family Poaceae; genus Triticum; species Triticum urartu. Next base: position 658,154,896 of record NC_053028.1, on the reverse strand, counting down.
TGCAGCAGCCCTTGAGAATGTAGCTGAGTTCATGAAGAAGCGAAAAGAGCAATCAGATGCTCTCTTCACACAAGCCAAAGAAGAGATGGAAGAAGCCAGAAATAAGCCAGCAGAGGTAGAGGAGGCTAGGCGTCTCCTGCTATCTAAAACTGTTGTCAATACAAAATTTCCTTCATAATAGCTAGGTTCAAATGTTTATCCAGTCAGCATGCCTGTGGTGATGTCCGTGCATCTACTGATGTGGCACAAAATGTTTTTTTTGGGTCATGTAATAACAGCAATTTCTTTCCAAACAATAACAGACGAACCATTGGACATGGTATAGTTCACGCGCAAGCCCGACATTCCAAGTTCAACTTCCACATCAAACTCATGTTCACAGATATCTGCACATTCATACATAATGTCCACAACCATGATTCACTTCAAAGCCAAAAAAACTGTGAGGAGAGTTATAAATAAAGAAAATCCTCTACTAGTTCCTGCTACCAGTGCGAGCACAACAAGTCAAGACCATGCATAAATTAATTATATTTTAGTCATTTTTTGTGTTCTAAAATGCCTGCCGGCTCGCGGAAGGACGTGTTTCCGGCACATGCGCGGATTCAATGAAGGCGGGCGGGGCAGTCTTAAGCTGGTTGCACGTGGCGAGGAGGTGTGCTCAGCCAGGCCTGCAGCGAGTGCGACCCTCTTGGCCGGCGCGCCGGTTCAATGCCTGCGCTATGAGAGGTCGCGTCCGTGTCAGAGCAATCACTCCCTCCAGTCCTTTTTTGTTTGGGTATAACAAAATCTTGTTTTCCATTCACATTTTACAAGTAAAATTCGTGGACAAACTTTGACCCAAAGTACGATGGGGACTAGTAAACCAGAATGGACGTAGTAGTTTTTTTAATCAAAGAAGGGTTTCCCCTTCCGATTTTCATTACTGAAAACCAGCATCTAAATCTAAACCATAGTATTTTCCCTAGAACTACCAGTTTCAACATCTCGCAACATAAACCCATACAACCTCCATCCCAAAAAAACCATACAACCATACGCCAAGGAGGGACGTAGTACTATGAATTCCATTTTCGCTCCATACCAATCGTTCTAAAAACTACTTTCTACTTATAACGCGCCATTGAAAATCAGAACTCTTAACCCTGCTAAAAACGATATTTTAAACATGGCTACTCGATCTATGGCAACTGGCGAGCCACCGCGCTCCAAGTCGTTCACCTGTGGTCCCGACCATCAACTCCTACGGACCAAATTATCACGCGAGCTGACTATTCCTACAAAGGTGATCCACCACGTACCAGGTACCCGCGAATGCAGCAATCATGCACCTAGGGTTTTAGGGTTTATTTATTAACGTCACCTTTACGTAACACTCATGTGTGCGAGACAGTGAGAGGCCGACTACGTGTGTGCGCCTCTTCTCTTCGTATATGTACTCCACCGTTTGTCTGTTGTCCACAAAATTATAATAACTACTAGCAATGTGCCAATGCATTGCCACACGATCAAAGTAGACTAATACATATTCACTGATTTGATAGAAAAAAAGTCTAGTTTTGAAATACGTATATCACTAAAAATATGTTATGTTTCACTCAAAATATATTCCTTTGGCGGTTTTGATGAGATAAGGGAGGAATGTTGTTGGTTTCAAGATTCGAGAAGTGGTATATGTCTAATTTCTACTCTTACTAGTAAGATACCCGTGCGTTGCACGGAACATCAAGATCTTGTGGGAGAAAAGGATGAACGAGGGAAGGCCTTATCTGCAAATGTGGTGAAGAGTGCGGGTAAATTGCCATATTTTCCTTCCTATCTGTCAGATATAAATCAGACGACCTACATTGCAGGATGGCAGGCCCACCATCATCACCAACTCTATTTTTTATCCCTACTCTTATAAAAAGCATTGTCGGTAATGATCGTGTGCCTTCCATCCTGCAATGTAGGCCGTCGGATCTATATCTGACGGATAGGAAGGAAACTATGGCAATTTTGCAAAAAGATACCCACACCCCTCTCCACATTTGCAAATAAGGCCTTCCCTCGTTCATCCTTTTCCCCCACAAGATAAACTACTCATACAAATGCATCTTGATGTTCCGTGCAACGCATGGGCATCTTGCTAGTTGTTGCAAAAAGCCCATGTGTGTGTGAGAGAGAGGGAGAGTGGAGGAGGACGGAGTGCATGTGTGACAAAGACACAAGGAGTGTGTGTGTGTGATAGGTATCCGCTTAAAATGAGGTGATAGTGTGTGTGCACGATCGAGAGGGCGTGTCTCAAGAAGGGAAGAAAAATCTACATAGATACAAGGAGCGGGAGAGAGACATGTATGCGATGGTGGAAGCACGAGTGTGCGGGTGTATAAACTTATCTAGAGGCTAGCTAGTCGATAAATATTTGTGAGAGAAATACGAGTCGGGATGCGAAAGCAAGAGTTTTGTGTGTGAGAGAGAGAGACAGTATTCCGGAAGGGGAGTGGAAGCAGGAGTTGTGTGTGTGTGTGTGTGTGTCTGTGAGAGAGAGAGGAGACGGTAGTCGGGGTTGTCTGATCGGTAAACAAATGAATAATGTCAGTCTGGGATGGAGATGAAAAGGAGACCGCAACAAATGTTGTGTCTACAAGAGAGAGAGAGAGAGTAATTTTAGTGGCATTAGTCATATTTAGAGACATATAGGGTGTGTGAGAGAATCCCATAGAGAGAAAGACAAAGTGAAAGACGAGTGGAGACTGTGTGTGTGGCGGTGAAAAAGAAAGCTTAGGTACCGAGTGATACCAGAGAACAGTAGAGACGTGAGAGATAATGAAAACTGTGTAATGTATAATGATAGGGAGAGTGTGACACTTCTCAAGGGAGACGTCGAGAGACCATGTTTGCGAGGATAGGAGAAACATGAAGTGAGCGTGCGGGTGAGCTGGAGAAAAGAGAGTGATAGCTACCTGAAGGAGCATGCATGCGAGAGAGATGTGCGTGAAAGGAGTGAACAAAAAAGGGATTCAAATACTTGAATTCGAGATGATGATACATGTAATCCATACTCGAACCAAAATTGATCTATCAAACATGCATACTCATATGAATTAACGCACATCTATGTTATTTAATATGTAGATATTACTGATCCATACATTTTAGTAGAACATAATTTGGTTAAAAAAATTCGAATTCAACCTTCAGATTTCGAGATCGTTGTATTTGTAAATCATATTATACATATAAAGGAGCATAATTCTTTGTTGTGCTTTTGAAAGTATATATATATATATAAAATGATGTATATAGAATGTAATTCCAATTGAAAATGGATCCCGCCTAAAAAAATAGAATACAAACGGGATTCAAATTGAGTTGGCACAGTAAACGTGCACTCTGCAAAATTTGAAAGAAGCAGGGAAAGTCGCAGTAATCGCCCGAAACCAAAATCTGTGAGATGGAAATCACTATTGCCTATCCCTGCCACGCAAAGCCTATCTGCTGGATTTCTATAGGTTTCAATAGGGGTAGGTTTGTAATTTCACCCAAACGTGACGTAACCGCCTCTCACCCGGATTCATACACGGTGGGCACCAAAACACAGTGTGTCCTCGGCCGAAATCGACTCCCTCCCCGATTCATATTCATAGACGGTGGGCGCCAAAAACAAACTCTCGTCGGCAAATATTCAGTGTATGCGAGATTACCGTCCTATCCCCAACCGACTAATGTTGCTGTGATGTAGTAGAAATTTGAGACGGGGGCTAAGTTTGTAAATTTCCTCGCATTTGAGACAAGCGCGCCCTGAAAACATGGTTCCCCCCTTCCTCTCTACCTCCCTTTTCCCCATTCGTACTCCGTGGGCGCCAAAACACCCTCTCCACCCCACCCTCCTTCGTCCGCCGCCGTCCGCCACCCCATCCACCGACATCCTCCTCCACCATGCCGGAGCTGATACCCCGACACTGCCGTCCATTACAAGAGATCGACCTCTCTCATCCACGGCTTCAGACCGGGATCCTTGCATCCCGTCCTCTCGCTTCATCCCCGTCACCATCCACCTTGCCGGCGCCGCTCCTACGACAGTCTCGTCCACCGCGCCCCGCCTCCACCGTCTACCCTCCTAGATATGCTTCCACGCCGCCGACAGCCGTCGCTACCGCGGCACTGTCAAATTATCAGCATATGCGTACACGGCGCCGCACCAGAGGCGGTACTCTTTCGTATCTGCTCAACTTATTTATCGCAGCAAGAAAATAGATCGCCACTGCTTTACTCTAATTTCTTTTCTTGGTTGCAAAGTTGCCTTTGTCCGGTTTGGACCTTCAGATCCGCCATGGCACGCTCAACACTATACTCCCAATGCTTATGGTTTTCCTCTTTTATATTCCACACTAATTAAATCACAGTAGACTAAATTTCAAAATTGCGTCAGTCGATTTTTTAGAGCTCGCCGGAGTTCGCCGGCGCGATCGAAGGGGCTCGGGTGGTTGTGGGGCCTCGCCGAACGAAGAAAACTCGACGCGGGAGCGGGTTGGGGTGGGGGTGGGGGTGGCGGAGGAACACAGGCGGTGGGGCCAGTGGTCCGGCCGGCGGCCCGTGCGGTGTTCTGTATGGGAAGAGTCAGAGACGAGGAAGAAGAAGGGTTAGGAGACGTAGGATCTTCATCCAACCGCCTCAAATGGTCGAGAGACAGCTGGGAGTTGCATTCTTAATGCGCTCTGGTTCATCTTGTGTGGGCACTGCGCAACCAACATTTTATTATCCAAAATTTGCTTGCTCTTCTTTACCATGTTCCTCTTCCTTTCTTCTTTAATATGTACTCTCTCCGTTCCTAAATACAAGTCTTTGTATAGATTCCACCATGGACTACATATGGAGCAAAATGAGGGAACATACACTCTAAAATGTATCTGGATACATCTGTATGTGATCCATAGTGGAAATCTCTACCAAGACTTATATTTTGGAATGGAGGGAGTATGATAGTAGTACAGTATGTTCCTTATACTGAAGATGAGCAGGGACATTTGCAGTGTAGAGGTCTATACGGTCGGTTGTGATGGACACTTTGAGCCTCTTTGATTCGTAGGATCTTGTAAACATAGGAATAGGATTTGTAGTGGCCTGCCCACTTGAATCCTATAAGAATAGAAAGGAAATGTGGGGAGCTGTGTCGCCTTTGAGAGTTACACTGATATTAACAGTACCGCACCTTCACTTGAAGAGAGCTGGTATCCGAAGCCTTTCTAGCCGTACCGGCAATACTAGCACATATATTCTAGCAAGTTCCACTTTGCTGATTTTACTCTGATGCTTAAGGTTTTCCCGTTATATCAACACTATGATCTGTGTAGGTACTTTGTGTCGCACTAGCAGCAATCCACTCTTGAAGCTAAACACTGCAATGACTTACAAAATTGGCACCAAGTCATTGAGTGCCATTCTGGATGCAATGAAACTCATACGCTCCCCACCTGTTGATTCTTGTTCAGAATATGATCCTAATGACTATTCTAACCTCGAGGAGTCAAAGGTAGATGGCCTGTCCTGTTCACCCGTCAAGGTGCCCGTTCTAATTTGGCAATGTTTTATTGATTGCCGGTATCTTGCATATGTTGTCTTGCATTTCTTCTACTTTGTTGCACCGCCATCTGCTTAGTTTACTCATCATATATGTTGAGATGCCATGCCCATCCATTATCAATACATATTCCATCTGTCATCATACCATGTTTTTCCACTCAAATGCTGTTCTTGTGCATCAGACATCAAAAAGGAAGAGGGTGATTGCCGAACCTGTAGGAGCACGAGCTAAGTCCTTGAAAAACGTGGTGGTGCCAGAGAAATCTGACAACACCCCACTTATATTGGTTGTACAACCAGTGACACAAAACGTACGACCGACTCCAGCAGACTGTACCCATACTTCACTGGCCCCACCACTAGCCCCACCACACAGGACCTACACTCCAGCAAAAGGTATATCGATTTCATTTGCCATAGCACCAGCTATACCACAGAAAAATCCCACTCCAGCAAAAAGTACAACAAGTCCACTCGCCGAAGACCTATCCCAACTGCAGAGACGTCCAATTCCTGCAGATTGGAACCCCATTCCATTTATTCCCAGTTTAAAAGACAATGCTTTCAATGTTGTTAGGGACTAGGTGCATATATTCCCATCATGGGAAGATTATTGTGAAGACAAACACCATTTTCACATCTTCCTGTCCAACTTACGTGTAAGTGCTATTATTCATGGTTATTATTTTCCTATTTTCTGCTGATTGAACACATCAATGATTTACATTACAATGTTGTAACTAGGCGAGGGTTAATCTGGATAGTCATGACGAGCAAAGCTTTCTTGTGATTTTCAAGGAAGCATTGCAGCAGTATCGGTGTTACCTGAGGAAATCACACTTTGATGGCAAGTCTATAAACGAATTTCTGGTGAAGTCTCCTGTGCTAAATTTAGAAGACATTGAATGGAAAAACCTTGTTATGCACTGGTCTCGTTCCCAGGATGAGGTACTGTCTATGAAATCACATGACAATTAAACTTCTACTTTTCTGCATGTGCCTTACGGATCTTTTTTGTAGGAAATCTGCTCGAAGAAGAATTCTGGTTTGACAAGAACGATAGGATATCGCAAATATGCTGCTCGCTGCTTTGCACTTGTTAGTACCTGTTGTCCTGTATCACTGTACTTGCATACATACCTGGTTCATTATGTGACAGCAGTATGCATGATAGCTTGCTTATCAATTGTTCGCTCCAAATTATCTGATCTGTATGAATGGTTACCTTAGTGTAGAATATATCCAATGCAATTTTTTAGCTCTGCATTGTTCTTGTAAGTACATGATGTCCTTTATCAGTGTACTTATAATGACAGGTAGTCGTTCATGTACCATCACTCTGCAGCTTATTTTCCTTTGCCCTCCATTTTCTACACATCAGATCTATATTTAGTCTTACCATAAGGTTGGTATTGAAGAAGTTTAGCTGTGCATTGCTCTTGGTTGTACCTTTTGCATGTATCGCTGCACTTACATTTATAGCTACTTGGTTATTTAGCATCACTCTTCATCTTATCTTAAATATTCTCCATTTTTTTATATATTATCACATCTATATTTACTCTTAACAAAATGTAGAATAAAGGCAATGCTTTTGAAGAAGATTATGTATTAAACTTCTTGAATTGCCCCCCCATCAGCATGGACAAGGCCTTTATAGAGCCTGTCTTCACCAATAATGTAAGTTTGTCCATCTCAAGCCTTCAAACTTTGTTGTATATATTTGGTTAGCCATGACTGCAACAGTTGCTTATTTTTCGTGTTTGCATCAAATTGCTTGTTTAAAGTTTATTATGTAGTTCATAAACAAAAGTTTGTCCTTTCTCAATTAAATTTTCAGTTATACAACCAAGTTCCTTCTTCATACCATGTAAATTAAACTATACAGAGCAAGTGATCTTCTTTTGCACTTCATGTATGTTTCTGTTCTTCATCCGTAATCCAGTGGTGTGGTGAACCTACCCACTATAGCACAATGTCATATTCTGCTATGTCTTAACTATGAATAATGTCATATCATTCTACTATTATTTAAACCGTCTCTTTATTTGCCAATCTGAAATGGTATAAATTGACAGCACACTAACCATTGATACTTATGAGTTCTTGATCTGTAATCCAGTGGTGTCGTGAAGCTGCCAACTCCTTCACAATGTCATTTCCTGCCATGTCTTGACCTGAACAATACCATATTGTGTTAATGCAATTTTAAACTATGTCACTTTATTCATTAGTAAGAAATGTGATGAATTGTCAGCACTGATACTTTTATGTGCAAAACCTGTCATCTGTCTGCTTGTTTATCTTTCAGAGTGAGGAAGATATAAGTGTTGAACAAGCGCAGCCTCATCATCTTGCTCAGCTGCTTGCACTGCAGCTCCCCAACAGGGCTAACCTTTCTTGAACTCTATTGAAGTGCTGTCGGTTTTGTATATTATTTTGTCGGTGTGTTTATTTGCACTGGTGCCGATCTTTGATACCCAGTGTATGTAATTTGCTGTCTGCTTGTGCTTTATTATCATAGTGGCGAACTTTGATGCCTAGTGGATGTAATATGCCCTAATTTCTTTATTGTATAGTCTAGGTTTTTTTCTTATTCACGATGCTGAAGTTATTTTACTGTATATATATCCTGTCTTCGCAGTAAACCGGCAAAACCGTAAAATTACGGTACATAATCGGGCCGTCATGCAATCACGATGTAGGTTGGGCCTGAAACGTGCCGAACAACTCACGGGCCGGCAGCAGACTGAAATGAACCCCGGCCCATGATTGTGCGAATCAAATCACGGGCTTTTAACAGGCCAAAATTGTCTCGGTCCTTGTTTGTCCCAATCAGATATCGGCTGCGAGCAGGCCGGATGCAAACCGGGTTGTAGTTAGGCCCAACTATATGACGGGCTTTTAACAGGCCGAAATTAATATAGGGCCGAAATGTTAAACGGGCCCTTAACAGGACAAAACTAATATCAGGCCGAATTACTAAGTGGGCCTTTAGCAAGTGGGCCCAAAAGCATAGTGTCCAGTTGACGGGCCGAATCTGATATGGGCCATAATTGAGCCCAAAGCCTCTTAAAGGGCCGGACCTAATCTGGGCCATAATTTGGCCCAAAACGTGGTAGGCTTTTAACGGGCCGGATCTCATATGGGCCACTATTAGGCCCGGAGCGTTGCAGGCCATTAATGGACCGGATCAAATATGGGCCGGCATTTGGCCCAAAATATGGCAGCCAGTTAATGGGCTGGCCTACTAGGGCCCTCAAAATCTTGTGGGCCTACAGCTGGGCCGGCCCATTAATGTTGGCAAAATCTCGTGGGCCTGTAGCTAGGCCGGCCCATTATGATCCGCAAGAATCTTGTGGGCCTTTACCTAGGCCGGCCCATTATGGCACACAAAAATCTTGTGGGCCTTTACCTGGGCCGGCTCATTATGGCCCGCAAAATCTTGTGGGCCTTTAGCTGGGCCAACCCATTATGGTCTGCAAAATCTCGTGGGCCTTTAGCTAGGCTGGCCCATTATGGTCCGCAAAATCTTATGGGCCTTCAGTTGGGCCGGCCCATTTAAACTTGATGGGCCGGTCCACGTGTCAACATATCATAGGCACGTCTCGCCCATTGGATGAGTGACACCTGTGCCAATGCGGACCTGACACGTGTCTCCTCCAGCCAATGATGATTTTACACGTGGAAAATCCCCATTGGTCGGGGCTGTTAACGGGTTATCGGATCCAAAACCCGACCCGATAGCTTAACGGCGTTCCGTTATGGTGGATGCCACGTGTCGGTCATCCTTGACGAAAGCACTTCTATGACACGCGATTTATCGTCATGGAAGTGGACACTTCCGTGATGATAATTTTTGTAATGTCATGGAACACTTCTACGACAGCACAGGTATGACTATCTTGATTCTGTCATAAAATCATCATGGATGTACATGCATGACAGAAAATGCGACCTACTATGACAAACACGTATCATCACGGAAGTGTATTTTTTTGTAGTGCCACCCACATACCAAATTATCAAAGTACCGAACGCGAATCATATGAACGTGGTGAAAACTAGCTTGATGATATTCCCATGTGTCCTCGGGAGCGCTTTTCTCTATATAAGAGTTTGTCCAGGCTTGTCCTTTGCTACAAAAAGGATTGGGCCACCTTGCTGCACTTTATTTACTTTTGTTACTTGTTGCTCGTTACAAATTATCCTATCACAGAATTATATGTTACCACTTATTTCAGTACTTGCAGAGAATACCTTACTGGAAACCGCTTATCATTTCCTTCTGCTTCTTGTTGGGTTCGACACTCTTACTTATCGAAAGGACTACGATAGATCCCCTATACTTGTGGGTCATCACACCTCGGCCAGGAGAAGTCGAAGTCTATGGCAGCACTCACGACACTCATGAGACGCTTTTGCGCGGGCGAGGATAGCTGGCTGGCTCGTAGCAACAACACATCAAGGAATCTGGGCACTTTGGATACCAAAGATGCCAACGGCAGACCACGTCGTAACAGACCAAAGCGCCGCAACAACGGTGATAACACCGATGATACGGCAGTAAATGCCGGATTCAGAGGCTCTAGATGCGGTCAGCAGAAAAAGCCATTCAAAAGAAGTACCCCGGCTCCGTCCAGTTTGGATCGCATACTGGATCGCTCGTGTCAAATCCACGACACCCCCGACAAGCCAGCCAATCACACCAATAGAGAATGCTGGGTGTTCAAGCAGGCCGGCAAGTTAAATGCCGAAAACAAGGACAAGGGGCTGCATAGTGATGACGAGGAGGAGCCTCGGCCGCCGAACACGGGAGGACAGAAGAGGTTCCCCCCACAAGTGAAGACGGTGAACATGATATACGCAACCCACATTCCCAAGAGGGAACGGAAGCGTGCACTAAGGGACGTCTACGCGATGGAGCACTACAAAAAAAAGACACATTCGTGACATTTTGGGTTGAAGGAAAAAAATTTCTGTCATACATATGACACTTCTATGATGATAATTGTGACAAACCCCGGTATCATCATAGATGTGGTGGGCTCCTACTTCTATGACAAAAAATCATGACAGAAAATGGGCTTTTTGTCCTGGGCGGGCCGGAGACGCAGCTGCATGACATTCTTTGGGCCGTCCATGATGGAAAAACCCGTGGTAGAAGCGAGGGGGAGGAAAATTTCGGGGAGTTCCCGGTTACGGTGGGAGGTCGGGGTCCGAGCGATGCGCGTTTCTCTCATACACGTACGCACGCATGTGTGAGCCGTTGGCTCTAACTGAACCCGAGCGAGGCGTTGGGCTCTAACTAAACCCGAGCGATTGCACTACAGGCTACGCGTTACTGAACCCGAGTGATCGATCGATGGCTGTTAACTGAACCCGATCGAGCGATTCCTTCGCTACTGCTGCTAACTGAAGCCGATCGATGGGATGAACAGTGAGCGTTGCGGGGGGGTTTGGATGAACAGTGAGCGCTGGCGTTGCCTCTGGATGAACAAGACCCCATGGTGTGGTGGAGGGCTGGATGAACAGTAGACGGTGGAGGGGTGCCCGTGGAGGGGTGGATGAACAGGACCCCGTGGTGTGGTGGAGGGCTGGATGAACAGTAGACGGTGGAGGGGTGCCCGTGGAGGGGTGGATGAACAGGACCCCGTGGTGTGGAGGGATGGATGAACAGTAGATGGTGGATGGGTGGTTGAACAGGACCCGTGGTGTGGAGGGCTGGATGAACAGTAGACGGTGGAGGGGTGCCTGTGGAGGGGTGGTTGAACAGGACCCCGTGGTGTGGAGGGCTGGATGAACAGTAGACGGTGGAGGGGTGGTTGAACAGTAGCCGGTGGAGTAGCGCGCGGTGGAGGCTAGATGAACAGGAGCCCGTGGAGGCTGGAGGAGGTCGACGGTGGAGATGAATAGTATCCCATGGAGTCCCGTTTTGCGGTACGCCACACCCCTCCCGATGAACAGGACCCCCGTTTCGACCATAGCACTCCAACACAAGTCCGTTTCCTCCGTTTTGCGGTACGCCACACCCCTCCCGATCAACAGGACCCCCGTTTCGACCGTAGGAGGTCCGTTTCCTCTGTTTTGCGGTACGCCAGACCCCTCCCGATCAACAGGATCCCATTTCGAACGTGGCCGGTCGAACACAAGGCCGTTTCCTCCGTTCTGCGGTACGCCAGGCCTCGTTTCCATCGCCTGTTCCGTCCAAGCCCTCCCGATGAACACGACGCATTCTGTTGCCTCCCCATGAACACGACGCATTCCGTTGCCTCCCCATGAACACGACGACGACGCTATTTTCCACAACGAGGGGAGTACGACTGTACGAGGGTTTACTGGTTCGTCTGCCGTCGCCGGAGAATAACAGCAGGTGTGGGTGAGTAGAGGGATGGCTAGGCCAGCGATGGGAGTATGGTCGGGCGGTGAGGCCTGTGCGGCAGCACAGCCGGCCGCGAGGAGGAGGGAGCAGGCAGTCCCGCCGGCGCTTGTTTGAGCGGCTGGAGGAGGAAGAGCAGAGATTGAAGAAGCACGACGGCCGTTGGATGGACATCCAACAGTTAGTGCTTGTGCGTCAACCTTTTTGTAGGAAAGCCTCAAATCTGTGGAAAATAGCATACAGCCCATCTGCCATTATTTCTAATAATTTACAGCCCATTTGTTAATTCTTAAGGTTTTTTTGGAGCCCATATTCTTTTTGTTAGCATTACATCCCATATTGTGGCAACGGTTAAAAAATTATACGAAATTTTGCATATTTCGGTACGGTCCGAACTGTTTTTTAATCCTGAAATTTTGACTCACATTCAAACTGATTTTAAAAATAAATGTATATCAATATAAAATCCAACAAATTCTCCACGCATAAAAATTAATGTAATTAAAAATCTTGAAATGAAAAAAAAAGATATTTGAAACTAATTGCCGGTTTGATGTGTTTTAAAAATGTACAACCCATTGCTCATTACTGATGGGCCATTTTCTCGGCTAGCCGAATGAAAGCTCTCCTCGTCTTGAAAGATTTGCAGCCCAACAGGCCTGACAAAGCGACTTACTTGGCAAATCACAAAAAAATTGGGTTGTGGCCATGGACCCAGCTGTCAGCCTCTCCACGTACAGTACTCTTCCGATGGAAGTCATTCCTTGACCACGTTGACCACGCCACGCGGAGAGCACCACGCCGGTGGACGACAGCGAGGCCTAGGAAGGGGACGACGCGGCAGTGGGAGCCCGCGCGGAGAGGACTACGAGGGTTCACTGGTTCGGCTGCGGTGTGAGGCTGTCGTCGCCGCAGGGCCTGGCTAGCAGTGGGAATAGTAGGGGGCGGTGAGGCCTCTGTGGCAGCACAGTCGGCCACGGGAGGCAGGAGCATGCGGCACGACCGGCGCTGCTTTGGGCGGCTGGAGGAAGAAGACCAGAGGTTGAAGAAGCACTACGGCCGTTGGATGGACATCGTACGGTCACTGGAGCTAGAATCGTTCATATTGACTAAGTTGACAAAGCCCTTCGTCCCCGTCAACTTAGTAGGCCCACAAGTCAGCCTCCCACCAAGGTGGGTCCCAGCTAGGCGGGGGAGTATTCATTTTTTTGTGCGTAATAAGGAGGCACTTCCGGTGGGTCTGAGCTGACAGCGAGGGGAATGTTTTTTTGCGAAATACGGTGGCCCGTCTGGTGGGTCCCAGTAGTCAGGGGGAAACGATTTTTTCACAATACTGGTGACCCATCCAGTGGGTCCCTGCTGTCAGGTGGAAGAATAATTATTTTGCGCGTAATAAGGAGGCACTTCCTTGCGGCTGCCGTGGACCTAGCTGTCAGCCTCTCCACGTACAGTACTCTTCCGATGGAAGTCAGTCGTTGACCATGTTGACCACGCCGTGCCGAGAGCACCAGGGCGGTGGACGACGGCGAGGACTAGGAAGGGGATGACTCGGAGCCGGGAAGATGCAGGAGTGGAAGCCCACGCGAAGAGGAGTACGAGGGTTCACTAGTTTGGCTGCGGTGTGAGGCTGCTATCGCCACAGAATAACGGGGGGTGTGGGTGAGTAGAGGGATGGCCTGGCCAACGGTGGGAGTAGTAGGGGGCGGTGAGGCCTCCGCGGCATCACAGCCGGCCACGGGAGGCAGGAGCACGCGGCACGACCAGCGCTGGTTTGGGTGGTTGGAGCAAGAAGAGCAGAGGTTGAAGAAGCACTACGGCCGTTGGATGAATATCGTATGGTAACAGGAGCTAGAATCGTTCATATTGACTAAGTTGACAAAGCCCTCCATCCCCGTCAACTTGGTAGGCCCACAAGTCAGCCTCCCACTATGCTGGGTTCCAGCTGGCAGGGGGAATATTCATTTTTTTGTGCGTAATAAGGAGGCACTTCCTTGCGTGCGAAGATAGCTGCTAGGTCCGACATGTCAGCGGGGGGGGGGGGCACTTTATTTCGCGAAATACAGAGGCCCTTCCGGTGGGTCCCAGATGTCAGGTGGAGGAATCATTATTTTGCGCGTAATAAGGAGGCATTTCCTTGTGTGCGGCCGTGGACCCAGCTGTCAGCCTCTCCACGCACAGTCTACTTCCGATGGTGTCGTTCATTGACCACGCCGCACTGAGCACATCCAAGGTGGTGGACGACGGCGAGGCCTCGGACAGCAACGAGCCAGAGATGGGAAGACGCGGGAGTAGAGTCGTAGACAGAGAGGTGTATGAGGGTTAACTGTTCTAGTGCGGTGTGGTTCGGCAGTCGGTGGAGAAGAACAGGAGGTGTGCAGAGGTGGAGGGATGGCCTGGCCAACGGTGGAGTAGCGCTTCATAGCGAAGCGTGCTAAGCAGAGATGCTAGCAGCAGGAGGCGGGAGGTGGGCTCGGCGGCGTTGGAGGAAGAAGACGAGAGATTGAAGATGGATGCCAGTCATTGGATGTAAATCCAATGGCTAACATGTCAGAATCATTTGTTGACTAAACTGACAACGACTTGCATTGGCTTCGACCTATTGGCCCACATTTCAGCCTCCAAAAATGTGGCACGTATTCAACCCATTTTTTCAGAATTTACAGTCTTTTTTTTGCATGGTAGAATTTACAGTCAATTTGAACAAATAATGTAGCGTCCATGCGGCCCGTTTATTTTATTTCCTAAAAAATTACAGGCCATTTGCACTTTCTCGAAATACACGATTTTGTTGGGCTGATTCTAATTATAATGTTGGGTTGGGCCAGCAATGTTATCAAAAAATAAAAAGGGGCTGAGCATTTTGTTATAAATATATTTAAATAATAAGTGATATTATTACATTCATCCTTAAATTTACAGTCTTACCAAGCTTTCTGTAATAACATATAAAATAATTTTTTTTAGAAAAACAGGGAGCATCTCCCCGGTTCTATTGTTGAGAACGAAACCACAACATATTCTGATATAGCAGCTCAAAGAGCAGTTCAAAAGCAAAGGTAGAAAAGCTACAAACTAGGGGGTGGATGAACAAGTTCTCTGAATAACACAAATCACCCGAGCGGTGCCAAAGGCAGAGCGGATAGAGCACTCAAATGACACAAGGAGGGTCCAGCGAAGCCTTCATGGTCTTCAGCCGAGGGGCCATGTCAGCCTGTGGCGACTAGTAAGCAAGCGGAGACACCGTGCTAGAAGGCGTAGCATGGTGGATGTCCCTCTTTTTCGGTAGCAGGTGCCCATCATCTTCATCAGAGATCTTGAGATGAGCCCACAGGTCCAGCCCCAGAGCAGGTCGAGCCTTGTTCAGCCACAAGTGATCGCCAACGGTTTCTGGAGGGATCTTGTTAGGGTTTCCACGAAGCTCATCAACTTGTCCTTGTCCGATCCGGAGGAGAGAATTGCCCAGTTCCTCACCATGATCCTGATCAACCTCAAGACCTGCGGAATGGAAATCCAGGAGGTGTTACTAAAAATCATAGCATTTATATATTTCCAGAGGCACCAAAGGACAGCTGAGCTAACAGTGTTTAAAACTGAGCACTTTTTGGTAGCAATCCAGAATCTGGCGACAGATTCGAAGGATGAGCCAATCTGACTAGAGAAATATTCCTCAATGTGGGCCTAGAGATATTTAGCAACTATACATTCAAAAAATAGGTGAGAACACAATCAAGGGGTTTGATGATGTGTCTCTTCCTAAGGTTATCCCTAGTCATCAATTTGTTTTTGGAGAGAAGCCAGAGAAATACATGAATTTTAGGGGGAATTCTCAATTTCCAGACAAGCTTGTATGAGGATCGATCTACCTCTGTAAGAGGATCAGGAGTTAGCTGACTTCCTCCCTATGCTAGCCAAACAAGCTTGTATGAGGATCAATCTACCTCTATAAGAGAGAAGTTTGCCCCTCCACCCAGCAATCCTTTTAATGATTTTATCCAGAAGGGGTTGGATATCCTCTCTCCTCAGTTTATCATAGTGGATAGGGATACCTAGCTACTTAATGGGGAAGTTACCTTTATTACAGACTAGAATAGAGAGGAAGTCAGCTAACTCCTGATCATCCATGTTGATAGGGATGAGTTCACTTTTAGATTAGTTGATTCTCATGCGTGAGACTTGTTCAAACCAGGTTAGAACAATTTTCAGATTGCTAGCATGTGTGGAGTCATTGTCTAAGAAAAGGATGGTATCATCTGCATATTGGAGGCAGATGATGCCACCAGGGCAGACCTCAGGACAGAGCCCTGCAATCAGACTATGATCAGCAGCTTTGCTAAGCATTTTTGTAAGAACGTCCACTACTAAATTAAACAAAAGCGGGGAGATGGGGTCACCTTGCCTAAGGCCTTTACCAGCAAGGAAAAAATCACTTTCATAGTTATTTAACTTGACCCCAACAGACCCCCCATGAGTAAATTGCTGGATCCAACTCTCATCTATGAAAGGCTTGGAAAAGATCTAAGAGATCATTTTTCACCAAGTCCCAAAAATGCTGGTAAAACAAGAAGGGAATCCCATCAGGACCAGGAGCCCCATCAGGATAAGAGCTAAAAATGGCTTCCTTCACCTCTATCTCTGAAAAAGGGGCTTCTAGCAGCTCATTTTTAGCAGGAGAGACTTTTTCAGAAGCAGAGAAAAAATTGTTTTGTAGAGAGAACCCAGAAGGGTTTTCTTTCTTAAACAGGTCTTTGTAGAAGTCACTAGCAACTTTCACCATCTCATCTACCTCAGTAACAGGGCCATTAGGGCCATCAAGGGAGTGAATGAGGGTTTTCCTCCTCCTCTAGTTAGCTACTGCATGGAAGTAAGCAGTATTTCTATCACCCTCCTTAATGTTCCTATCTCTAGACCTTTGTTTGGCTTTGATTTCTTCTTGAAGCCAAATTTTCTTGAGCTCTCCATGGACAAAGTTTAATCTATTAGTCTCAGCCTCAGAGAGGTCAATAGTTTCTGCCTTAATATCTAGAGAATCAAACTCAAGGAGGAGTAGCCTTTTGTATCTTCTAAGATTAGCTTCCTCATTGGAGTTCCACCCTTTGGTAGTTCTTCTAAATCTCCTGATTTTGATCTGCCAATTTTCTAGGGGCAGCTGCTCCCAGTAGGCTCATTCCATATTTTTCTGACTAGCTCAGTAAAATCTTCTCTAAGCAACCACCACTTTTCAAATTTAAAACTATTGCTCTTTGGAGTTTGGTTAAGACCAGAGTCCCAGAGCTAAGGAGTGTGGTCACTACCACATCTAGGCAGAGCTCTACAACTAGAAAGGGGAAAAAACTATCTAATTCTGTGTCATAGAAAATTCTGTCAATGGTGGACATAATCCTGGAGCAGCACTTCCAACATATCTAGCAGAACTATGGGTTTTCCTTCTGACATGGCAATTATCAACTTTATGGGTAACCATTTTGCAAATAAAACAACTCTTGGGCTTGACACATTTATCCAAATGATGCCCTGGTTCCCCACAGTTGTAGTAGATCACCTCAGAGTATGCCATAAGGCCCGAAGCAGGGGTAGGAGCAGTTTTCCGGATGTCCTATCTCTTCTTTTGCTGATTCTTGCCTTGAGATTTCCCACTGATCTGAGAGTCAGAACCACCAGCAGATTGATCTTGGGCAATTATAGGAGCCTGCCCAGATTGTGCCCCCATTTGGGGCGGAGGTGGGCTGTACCACTGCCCAACGGCGCTCCCCCCCATTGTGATAGGGGACATCGAAGTTCCTGGTTCCTTCTCATCCTCCAGCCAGATGTTGTCTCTCAGGAAGCAGAAATAACCACCAGACAACTCAATTGAAGCAGATTGCAAGCCTAATTTCAATCTTCTGCAGGTTTGGGGGAGAGGTAAGGTAGGGGATCCGCCTGCTCCGGCTCCGGTGGCGTGCTGGTGGACAGGAGTCCAGTCAAGCATTCCCATCTCGCAGCACGGTGTGGATCTCCTGAATTCACTTCTCCTTTCGCCCATCGAACAAACGCAATCGGCGGCTCATTGGGGTGGGGCATCCTGTGCTTCTCCGAGAAATCTCCTTCGAAGTAGATCCGCAGGGCTAGATTCTGCAGCTCCCAATCCACATGACCCTTGCACATCCGAGCATACCTGCGCGAGTGAGAGAACGGATTCGGTCCCTCCTTGGCTTGCTCCCTCACAGCTTCCTCCTCTGCTTCCCTCCATTCGCGCATGCACTGGGTCCAGGAGAGAGCGTTGTCGCGGATCCGCATCGCCCGCTCCCTCCATCTCCTCCCTCGAGTCTCCCGCAGCACCGCCGGCGCAACGGAGTCGAGCGGCTGGAGCATCCGCGGGAAGGCTCTGTAGACATGTGGGAGATGCATCTTGTACATCTGCCTGTCTTCCAGCCATTCCCCCGTGGATATGGCCGGCGACTCCATGGGGCACGCGAGCGGACTTGCTGAGGGGGGCAGGCGCGCCCGGAGTCAAGAGACGGGGGGTGGCGGCGAGATCTATGGCGGCGGCGAGGGTGGGGGTAGTGGCGGGGGCGGCGGCGAGGGTGGAGGTGGTGGCGGGGGTGAAGGGGATCCGACGACGTGGGCTGCGCATGTTAAAAATGAAAGCCTAGACGGGGCAGCCCAAAACCACGTCCAACACTTGCCAAAACTTCGTCCCTTGTTTTTCTCTGTGTTTCACACACTCGACATTGTGTGGGCATTTTGACTGTACATCATATGAAGATGTGCTATGCATGAATGTTGATCAGCATGATGTTAACTAGCTGGTGGTTCCATTTTCGACCATGAATAAAACTTCCAACATGATGTTAACCCTATTTGAAAAGGCCGTGTTAATATAAATGCTCTGCCTCTAAAAGTTACAGTTTCTTATCTAAAACTGAACTTGCAGTTTCTTATCTGAAACTGAAACTTGCAGTTTCTTCTGTGAGAAACACATTGTCTGCACTTTTATACTCCTATGAAACTACATTTTTTTATGTGCTAAAAATAGATATCTAGAATTCATAAAATACTTCTTATGCTCAATACTGCAAATATGAAATTCAAAAGACATTCATATCTGAAAGTACTCTCAAAATACACAACACAAAACACAATTCACAACCTGCAAATACTGACAACCCTAAGCTCCTCTTGACAATTCACAACCTGCCCGACTATTGGGTTGGGGGGGGGCAGCCCCCTCCTATTCCTCGGCGGCAGACAGCCGCCCCGTGAGACGATCTGAACGACGAGGAAGACGATGGCGGGGAAGCGTCATCGGGCCAACTGCTTTTCTCCTCTTGCAGTTGGGTTCGGTCGACGAAGACTCCACCGGCTCGCTCTGGCAGGACACCCTCACAAACGACACCCTAGATGCTCGATCCTTCAATCTCTGGTGGATGCTCCATCTGGGATCGATACTCCCACCACCGCTCCCTCACGATTGGATTCGGTGAATCTGTTTACTCCATGGCCTAGAGGAGCAGCTCTATGTACTCCAGCGTGACTCCCTCCGGGAGTATCGCCGCCTTTTCGCTCTGTTGTAGATATTTGTCCATGATGTCGCCGTCGCCGCTAGTTCGTCCTTGTTGTCAAA
The DNA here is from genome assembly GCF_003073215.2 of Triticum urartu. Lineage (NCBI taxonomy): Eukaryota > Viridiplantae > Streptophyta > Magnoliopsida > Poales > Poaceae > Triticum > Triticum urartu. The sequence continues at coordinate 658,135,352 of NC_053028.1, read as the reverse complement.
CCAAGACTGTATCTCCAACATCCTAGCTAGCTTCATAGGGTCGCCCTCTGCGATCCTCACGTATTGATTGTACTCCTCCATCGATCTACTTCTCCACAGCACCTTCACTCGCCGGCGGTGGTTTTTGAATGGAAGAGGAGAGGAGCAGCGCTGGTTTTGGATTAGAACGGGAGAGGAGCGACGCTGGTTTTGGACTGGAACAGGAGAGGAGGGGCGGTGGTTTTGAAATGGAAGAGGAGAGGAGCGGCGCTGCATTTAGATTGGAACAGGAGAGGAGCGGCGGTGGTTTAAGAGGAGAAGAGCGGAAGAGCCGCGCTGGTCTTGGAAAAAAAATTTAGTTGTTTCGTGTATTTTGGGTCAAAGTTTGACCACGTACTGTATTTGACAAGCAAAATGTGAATGCATGTCACCAAATTGATTTTGATTTTGATCCAGTCAGAGCGCACCGGCCCTCTCGTCCAATCCTAAATCGTTGCCGCACGCTCCTCTCCCTCTTCTCCATTGCAAAACCACTTCCTCTCCTCTCCATCATCTCCATTCCAAAACCACCGTGTCACCTCTCCCTCTTCTCTATTGCAAGACCACCGTCTCTCCTCCGTTTTCTAGATGCTTTGCTCCATGGCGCGAGCGCAATCCATGGATACAAAATTAGTATACTGTATACTATTTAAAAGTCGAGGGCGGGGCTTTTCCTGCGCGGTAGGCGGCGGGGCAGTTCTGCCTAGTCGGTTCGACAGAGACACGAGAAGACGAGGGAGTAGGCTTCTGCAAACGTAGGGCTGTGTGATTTGACAGCGAGTTACTGCTGGACAGGTGGGGGCCCGTGATTTGACTTGCCATTATCATTTTAACTGCGGCGCTACGACCGGCGTGAGTCTGCTAGATTCCTAACCACCTCCATACAGGTGCCTCTCCCAATGCTCCACCATGTAGTAGAGGCTGGCTCTTGCATGAGAGCCCACTTCTCCACTTTTTCCTTGCCTCTCTTTCCTCCACATATGCAAAAATGCCATGTAAAGCACACTATTGTACTTACTTTTACTCGCTCCTACAGGTGCTTAAGCTTGTCACATAAGCATAAAGTCTGATGTGGCAAGTTAATCAAGAAGAGAGAGACTAGTTTGGTGACCCAAGGAAGAAATGGTGCTAAGCGTGTGTACGTAGGTGAAAAGACAATTTTGAGTCTATAGCTAATTAAATGAAGCAAACTTAGCAACACCATTTCATTGGAAGAGGTCACTCCTTGGCAAATGCAATAAATACACGCGCTTAGCACCGTTTCTTCCTTGAGTACGAAGAAAGAGATAGAGAGGAGTAAAAAAATACACTTATAGCCAAACTTGTTGTAGTATGAGTAACTAAGTGATGACTATGTATGACATGCCAACATCACATAGCCTAACGCACCATGTTAAATCTCCAAGGGCACGACCGCGCGAGCGACGCAACGGTCGTGGTAGGCGCGACCATGATATGGGCTGCTGGCAGCCCTTGGATCTGAGATCAAATGGTCGCATTCTAAGTTGCTGAAAATTTGCAGAATAACCCTCCAGGAAAGGATATTCACCCATAGGTCTAGAATCACGCCATGCAACCGTTCGATCTTAGATCCAAGGGCTCTCGGAAGCCCGTATCATGGGAGAATGGAAAGACACTACCCTGCCGTTCGCACGCTGGCAGTTCACTCCTACTCGTCCTCACACATCCTTCAATACTATGGCGGTTCGCTCCTAGTCATCCCGTCCATTCACATTACGGCAGTTCCACTAATCCTAACCCTCCTCCCAAATCCATGGCGTCCCAAATCCCCATGATCGGCGGTGAGTACAAGGTTAGAACCATCACCGGCGATGAGTTCGACGTCATCTACACCCGTTCTTCCGCGACGGTGAAAGGATGCCTTTCTCGCTTCAGACGCATGTTCGAAGACTCAGATGATGAGTGGGTCGCTAGGCTAGATGTTGAGTACACCACAGTCCTGGGACGAGAGAAGGATCTAAAGGATGAAGAGAGGAAGAAGCCAGCCGTGATCCAGGTTTGCGTGCATGACTTATGCTTGGTCTACCACATATGCCATGCCGACGTTGAGTGCCAGGATTTTAAGGACTTCCTCGAGAGCAACCTAGTCAAATTCGTTACTGTAGACTTTGGTAACGACAAAGAAGTCCTGCATCGGATAGGCCTCGTTGTAGGCAACACCTTCGACCTCCAGAAGAATCGGCTAGTGTCCTCTCGTCGACCTTCAATGCTGACCCTGGCAGGAGCCATGGTTCATCCTTCGTACGGTAAACTGGAGAAACCTCATTACACGTTTCATCGTCATGCATGGCAGCGGAATGTACTAGACATGGACCACATCCACTATGCTGCAATGGATGGCTACTTTTGCTCCAATATCTACAAGGGTTGGACAAAGAGCAACAGCCAAGTGTGCGGTTCAAGCAAAGAAGTATCGGCCAAGAGGAAGAGGGACAAGGACGAAGTCGAGGACGTGGATGAGGACTCCGAGTAAGGTGGCAGTGTCGTTGCTCATGGTGGTTCTAATGCAGTGTCTACCGGAATAGTTGCAAAGTTTAATTTCAGGTGTGCTTAATTTAATTTGAGGGGTGTGTTATGCTGAGCCCCCAGCAGAACTATGTTATGTTTCTTCTCGTTACTTTAACTCTTCAGTACGTACATACTAGTATTTCTTACATTTCATCTTTTAGTTGGTATAGTACTACCACTCGTTTCTTCACATTATATACGTACAATATATATGGCCAACATCATATAGCCAGCAGTTTAGTTGTCAAAGAATTTCAGGGTGCTTAGTTTTGTCAAAGAATTCCCGGATGCTTAGAGGGTGTTTGGATCCAAGGGACTTATTTTAATCTGACTAAAAATAGTCTCTTTAAGAGGCTAAATTTCCAAGCACCCCTGACTAAAGAGCGGCTAAAACTAGTCTTGAGACTAAAAAATTTTAGTCAAGGGTGCCCCTACTAAAATGTGGATTAGTCCTCTCTCTACTCATTTAACTCCTCTCCTTTAACATAGGCGAGTTCTGGATTGGAGGGTTTGGAGGATAATAAATGCTCATTAACTTGATTTTAGCCTTTTTAGTATTTGTATCCAAGCATGGGTGAGGCTAGCATGTTTTAGTCCCACTACTTTTAGTCATGGGACTAAAACGTATCCAAGCACCCTCAGTTTTATTTGAGGGGTGGGTTGTGCTGGACACCATTATTGTGACTAGCCTTTTTAATAGTACTATATGCATAATTTGGCGACGAACGCTCTCTATATGTACCACCTTTTTTAATTTCAAGTTTTGCTCCATGGCGCAATCCATCGATACTACTGCTGTACATAAGTATACATTTTTTAAAAGGCTAGAGGGCGGGGCAGTCTAGCTTGGTCGGTTTCACGAGAGGCGAGGGCCTTTGTGATTTGACGGCTCATTACTGCTGGAAGGCGAGGCCGTGTGATTTGACTTCTCGTATAAATGCGCCGACGACCTGATCGAGGAGGAGCAAAGAACCGTGCGGTATACTCAAGTTTTCCACTGGAGTAGTACTGCGATGGAGGAGCATGAAACACGGCAGCCCAGTGCCATATGGCGATAAAAAATGATCTAATTTGCTAGTCATCTTATTGTTAGCATTGTTCTATTCATTCCCTCAAAAAAACATTGTTCTATTCATGCCTCGCAGAGAACGTGACACGTGCGGCGAAACACCCGAAGCAAAACATGAAACACAGGAGCAACAGAAGGAAGATTATCACCCCAAATGATCTAATTCACCGCGGAGTCGTAACTGCTTCTTCATCGCCTCCACGACCTCCATATCCTTGCGCGTCTCCTCCGCCATCTTCATCATTGTGTCCATGACATGGCATTTCTCGACGCGAGCCTTCATCATCTGTTCCACGGCCATATTACGTACCTTGACAGCAGTCGGGTGCTCGATGCGGAGCTTCGCCAACTCTTCCTTCTGTTCCATGGTGAGGGCCTGCAGCATCTTCATCGAGGAACTACTATTCTCATGCAGCTTCTTCCAGCTGGCGTTCTTCTCCTTCAACAGGTCGATCTTGTGGCAGAGCTTCGCATTGTCCTCCCGAAGTCGCATGATTTCGTCGGTCGCCTTCTTCTCCGAGGCAATGCTCTTCTTCAGCAGCATCACCAAGCCGGCGGTCAACTCCCCCTGCTGATTGAGCTCAGCGGGCATGTCGTCGAGGCTCTCCTTCAGCAACTCCATCAAGCCTGGGATGAACTCCTTCTGCTTATTGAGCTGATCGGGCATGCCATCGAGGGATAACGACTCCAGCTCCGCCGGCTCGAAATGTTCGCCTCCGCGGCTAGGGCGCTCCTGGGAGCCATCGCCTGCCCATGAGAGATCTTTCGAGGTCTCTGCGTGGCGGCGAGCCCTCTCTTTTTTTTCCGTAGCCTTGGTTGCCGCTCCCTTGTTACGACTAGTTCTCGACCTAGAGCTCTGCTCACCGGCCATGGCAACAACGGACGAAGAAGAAGCACTTATGAGGAGGAAAGGTAGAGTGATTTTCGGTTAGCTAGTTCCCCTTTTTATAACCTAAGTACTAGCACTAGTACTAATACCTGCATAGTGGGAACACGTTCAGGTTTGGTACGTACTACTAGTAGGTGTGAGCAGACTTTCGAATGTGATGGGAACAAGGTAAAGATTAATTGATGGTTTTGGTTTCGAGGCCCGAAACGGCTACCGATGAGTTTAGCGGAACATAAATTTCAAGTACTACACTGCTCAAATGCGTAAATATTATGTTACTGTCAAAAATTGGCACAAAATACGAAGGAGACCAATGGAAGTACTACTAGCAACCCACGATTTAACTACTCGCATGCGCGCAGTGGAGTAATAATGTCTTTCTTCCGCCCTCACGTCCACTCAATTTGCATGCGCTGTATTAATTGACCATCAATGAAGTGAACGACTTTACACGCATCAAATTATCACATGAGGTGGATCTTGGTACAAAATTGCGTCCGCCCGTGTACCCGTGTGTGCGTGCGAGGAATGAGTGTGTGCATGCCGTGCGTGCACATCTTCGCTTCATGCATGTACCGCCAGTATGGCTCAGGGAGGACGAGTACATTCTTCTGGAACCAGCAGCACGTCACTGTGATCAATCCACGCAAGGAGGTCGTGACAACGCCTACACATGTGCCACGTGGCTTCATGAACTGTAAGAGAGACACTGTGTAGCGTGCCATTGGTATTCTAATTTACGTGTTTTGCATATACTCGAAGTACTAGTAAGGTACACGTGCATTGCACGCATTAGATTTTGCAACCAAATTATGAATAAATACCACACTATAGCATGTAAGCTCTGAGTCATATATGCCTGATGTAGCCCTTCGTTTAATTCTTATAGTTCATCTCATTCAAAATCAATTAGTTTTTATAAAAAAGCTAAGAACACGGGAATAGGAAAAACATGTGATTATAGTGGAATGTCGTCTTGAATCCTACAGGATTGTACGAGTGTTTGATTGTGCATCGAAAAAACGCAGAATTCTTTCAAAGAGGTCTGAGTGGATGGGATCTTTCCTATGAAATCTAGTGCAAATGAATCATATGGAAAAATTCCTATGGTTTACAATCCTACGAATCAAACAACCAAGATAGGAAAAATTCCAAATGATTAGAATCCTCCAAAATTCCTTTGAGAATCTTTGAATCAAAGAAGCCCTTAATCTATTTTATGATTCATGGAATTGTGAATTGTAAAGCATAAAGTAAAAACAAATAATGGCAATTCAACTAGAAAAAAGTTTGGGCAGTTATGATACCGAAGATTCTAGAACAAAAGAGAACCACTGTTGTTTTGAGGTTTGTGCATTATGCTTAAGTTCAACCATGGAGTCTGCTATATTGTACATGTGGCAAAATCCGGTGGGGGGCTAGAAGATGGTGTGAGGGCCGAGTGGAGGGAGATTATGAAGGAATGCACAAGTGCGAGATCGATATTTAGAGAGAGAGGGCGAACACGTGCGCTGATGCGCGCAATGGTGGAGCCATGAAAAATAAATGAGCTAGGGGGCCAAGCATTGCTAATCCTTTACGAGGAGGGTCAATTCATGAACTTAAACCATTTTTAGCAGCAATTGTCTAATGATCACATTCATATTAGCCTTGATATATAGTGATGTTAGGGGGGAGGGGGTCAGGGCCCTTACTGCTCCCTGTCTTTGCCATTGTGCACGCGTCTGAGAGATGAAGCGGAAGGCATGGATGATGAGAGGGGGACGTTGGATACATAATTAATGTGGGTGTATTAGCTATATATGTCAATCCTATATAGAGAGGTATAGATTGATCGATGTGGACGTGGGGAAGAGGGTGAGACCTCACTGGATATATCGATTGATCGGTTTGTGTGGAAAACTATGGAAGACCTAGCTATATACACACATCCATACAGGAACATCGATTGTTGCGCATGCACGCGTGAGAGATAAAGAATGCCCGATATGATGGAGAGGGGGACGTGTGTTGGTGTGTGCCTTCATGGGAGACCGGCCTGAAGAAAAAGATTGCATGCGTGCGATGGATAATGCCGACTGGTAGTGTGTGTGCATGCATGCACGAGAGAAGGTTAGTGGTACAATTATAAAGAGAAGACTGTTGTGTGCGTGTAAAAGAATAGCTGAATAGGTGAGGTCACAATTAATGTAAAGTTGAATTCAAATATTTGAATAAGAGATCCTAATGTTTGAAACCCATGCATGCATGAATATAACGGAGATCTGCGCGGTGTGGTTTGGAAATGAGCATTTTGTAATGTATACACATTGAACAAGGTTAGACTGATTTGAATTTGAGATACCGATGGCAGACATCATTTGGCCACGTCGCATCCGTGCATGGACACACTATTCTAATTGGAGATGATGGGCGGCTTTTGCATCACATATCTATATCTATACCCCTATATATATATATATTATATTATATATATTTTTTATATTGTGTGCGGGTAACTTTAACTTTGAAAGATGGTCGTTGGATGAGGCGAATCCGATGGTCCAAAGATGGCAAATTTGAGGACTACTGGCCGTTGGATATCATCTAGATTCCACCAGATTTCGCCACATGTATAATCTAGAAGACTCCATGGTTGAACTTAAGCATAATGCACAAACATCAAAACACAAGCACTTCTTATTTGTTCTAGAATCTTCCGTATCAGAATTGCCCAAATGTTTTTCTACATGATTTGCCATTATTTGTTTTTACTTTATGTCTTACGACGCACAATTCCATGAATATTAAAATAGATTAGCTTTCTTATAAAAACTAGATGATTTTGAATGAAATGAACTATAAGAATTAAACGAACATCTACATCATGCATATATGACTCAAATCTTGCATGCTATAATGTGGTATTTATTCATAATTTGGTTGCCAAATCTCATGCATGCAATGCACATGTACCTTACTCTAGTCTAAATGGTGTTTGTGTGTGTTGTGCTTGTTGAGGTGCAAATTGTCTTTTTTTTGGGTACACGTTAAGCTTGTTCTTCCGAAATTTCAAGTCGCGCCTTGTTATGCCGAAAATTCAAGCTAGCGTCTCTGTCTATCGTGTTGGGAAACTCCCGCCTCTTCAACCCGCGCCTTGTTAGTGTGAAATATTTAAGATATATCTTTATCTCATTGTGCTCCGACAACTCCCTCCATCTCAACCCGTGCCTTGCTATTCCAAAATTACAACGCGCGCAAAAACTCCCACCTCCTGCGAAATCCCGACACGCGAAATGCCCGTGGTACCCCTGAACCGAAAGAACCGCCTCAAATTGGTGGGGGTACTTTCGTAACTTACCCCACATTTCGGACAAGCGCGTCTCTAAGCCATAGTTCCCCACTGCCATCCCATCCGCCCACCCATTCGTACACCGAGGCCGCGAAAACCCGCGACGAAACCCCACACCCTGCTCCGTCCGCCACCCAGCCGGATCCTCTTCCCTGATGTTGTCGTCCACAGGAACACCTCGACGTCCCTCGTCCACCGTACCGGATGAGGATCCGTCGTCGATCTCATCGTCCCGCCGGTTCAGCCACACTGTCCTCCACCTCCAAGGAGCTGCCCTGACGTTCCCCTCGTCTTTCGCGCCACCTCCATTCCCACACCGCCGTCTTCACCTGGACCACCGGAAGAGCATCATCATCACCGTTTCCTCGGATGAAGCTGCGGCCTAATCGGTGCCACCAAAGAGGTTGTACACTAATCGCCGCATTTTCTTCTTGATTCGATCTCACGGTGCTGCCGGCGCTCGGTCCCGAGCCGACACGGCGCGGCTCCATCCACGGCGGCGTCGCCGGCCACTTCCTCCACGGCGTCTCTCCCTCGGCGGCGACGTCCACATCAGTAGGACCTGCTGCTGCTTTAGCTCTCGCTCGCGCTGCTGCACTGCTCTTGCTCTCGGTCCCCTGCCTGGTCTGCTCTTGCTATTGCTCTTGCTCGCGCTGCTGCTCTCGCTCTTGCTCTTGCTTGCGATGCTGCTCCGATTTAGCTACACTTCACTCCGATGCCGCCGGGGTGAAGGAAGAACCAGCCGCAGCGGGGAGGGGGGCTCGCCGGAGAGGTATCCCACTATATATCTTAGGGTTCAGGATGGGGGCGGTGGTCGCCGGCGGTGGCGGGGCGTTGGCAGGGCGGTGGCATGGGGATCGCCGGAGAAAAATCTCGGCACGGGGGGGCCTAGAGGGATGGCCGGGGCGGCGGCGGACCGGCGGTGGGTAGTGTTTTCGAGGCGGGCGGGGCGGCGCAACACCGGCCGCGGGCAGCGGGGGGCTGCTGTTTGGCCGGCTCAGGGGGGTGGAGGTTGAAGATGAACCGCAAGCCCTTGATTTTGTATCCAACGGCTGCAAAATCAACTAACCAGAGGTGAAAAAGTCAGTCGACCGACGTGTAGCCTCACCTTGCTAGTGCGTTCAGTTTCGACAGCAAAATTCAGTTTCGACAACAAAATTTAGTTTCGACAGCAAAATTCAGTTTCAACAGTTAAGTTCGGTTTCGACAGTTAAATTCAGTTTCGACAGTTAAGTTCAGAGATGAGCGGCTGATGTATTTTACATCTAGCACTTTGTGTTTATGTATTTTACGTCATATATTGGAGATGCTATTAGAATTCCACTCAGGTTAACATTGTTCTTTGTCTCTCTTGTCCTACTTCAGCCTCGGCGTCGTACAACTCACCGGAGCTGCTCCAACAACGAAACCCTCCATCACAGCGGAGCAGTACCTCGGGCTCCATCTCCAGACGCCTAAGATCTTCTTCCCCTCCTCCGACAGCCAAGTCAGCCGGAGCATCCTCACCGGCCAACCCAATCACGCTGAGATAGACATGGCTTCGCCAAAGAGGTTGTACACTTGTTGCATCTCTTTTTTACTCTACATGTTATATATATTGTCCACTGAGCACTCGTAGTAACGGGAAATACGATTATTTTTGTTGGAAATATGCCCTAGAGGCAATAATAAAATGATTATTATATTTCCTTGTTCATGATAATTGTCTATTATTCATGCTATAATTGTATTGTCCGGAAATCGTAATACATGTGTGAATACATAGACCATAATGTGTCCCTAGTGAGCCTCTAGTTGACTAGCTCGTTGATCAACAGATAGTCATGGTTTCCTGGCTATGGACATGGGGATGTCATTGATAACGGGATCACATCATTAGGAGAATGATGTGATGGACAAGACCCAAACCTAAGCATAGCACAAAGATCTGTAGTTCGTTTGCTGTAGCTTTTCTGGATGTCAAGTATCATTTCCTTAGACCATGAGATTGTGCAACTCCCGGATACCGTAGGAGTGCCTTGGGTGTGCCAAACGTCGCAACATAACTGGGTGACTATAAAGGTACATTACAGGTATCTCCGAAAGTGTCTGTTGGGTTGGCACGAATCGAGACTGGGATTTGTCACTCCGTATGACGGAGAGGTATCTTTGGGCCCACTCGGTAATGCATCATCATAATGAGCTCAATGTGATCAAGTGGTTGATCACGGGATCATGCATTACGGTACGAGTAAAGTGACTTGCCGGTAACGAGACTGAACAAGGTATTGGGATACCGACGATCGAGTCTCGGGCAAGTAACATATCGATTGACAAAGGGAATTGCATACGGGGTTGATTGAATCCTTGACATCGTGGTTCATCCGATGAGATCATCGGAGGAGCATGTGGGAGCCAAGATGGGTATTCCAGATCCCGTTGGTTGGTTATTGACCAGAGAGTCGTCTCGGTCATGTCTGCTTGTTGTCCCGAACCCGTAGGGTCTACACACTTAAGGTTTGGTGAACGCTAGGGTTGTATAGATATGAGTATGCAGTAATCAGAAAGTTGTTCGGAGTCCCGGATGAGATCCTAGACATCACGAGGAGTTCCGGAATAATCCAGAGGTAAAGAATTATATATGGGAAGTTGTCATACGGTCACCGGAAAGGTTCGGGGGCATATCGGTATTGTACCGGGGCCACCGGAGGGGTTCCAGGGTCCACCGGGAGGGGCCACCTCTCCCGGAGGGCCTTATGGGCTGTATGAGGAAGGGATCCATCCCAAAGTGGGCTGGGGCGCCACTCCCCCTAGGGCCCATGCGCCTAGGGTTGGGGGAAACCAGGGGGGCGCCCCTTGCTTGGGGGGCAAGCCCCCCTCCCCTTGGCCGCCGCCCCCCCTCTAGATCTCATCTAGAGGGGGCCGGCCCCCTTCCTCCTTCCCCTATAAATAGAGGGGTGAGGGGAGGGCTGCAAAGGACATCCAAGGCGCAGCCCCTCCCCTCCCCAACACATCTCCTCCTCCGTCACGAGCTTGGCGAAGCCATGCCGGAGTACTGCTGCTCCACCACCACCACGCCGTCGTGCTGCTGCTGGAGCCATCTTCCTCAACCTCTCCTTCCCCCTTGCTGGATCAAGAAGGAGGAGACGTCATGCTGACCGTACGTGTGTTGAACGCGGAGGTGCCGTCCGTTCGGCGCTAGGATCTCTGGTGATTTGGATCATGTCGAGTACGCCTTCCTCATCCCCGTTCTTTGAACGCTTCCGCGCGTGATCTACAAAGGTATGTAGATGCAATCCAATCACTCGTTGCTATATGAACTCATAGATGGATCTTGGTGAAACCGTAGGAAATTTTTTGTTTTCTGCAACGTTCCCCAACAGTGGCATCATGAGCTAGGTCTATGCGTAGTTCTCCTTGCACGAGTAGAACACAATTTTTTGTGGGCGTAGATGTTGTCAACTTTCTTGCCGCTACTAGTCTTATCTTGCTTCAGCGGTATTGTGGGATGAAGCGGCCCGGACCGACCTTACACGTACGCTTACATGAGACTGGTTCCACCGACTGACATGCACTAGTTGCATAAGGTGGCTAGCGGGTGTCTGTCTCTCCCATTTTAGTTGGAGCGGATTCGATGAAAAGGGTCCTTATGAAGGGTAAATAGAAGTTGACAAATCACGTTGTGGCTATTACGTAGGTAAGAAAACGTTCTTGCTAGAACCCTTTTGCAGCCACGTAAAACTTGCAACAACAATTAGAGGACGTCTAACTTGTTTTTGCAGCAAGTGATTCGTGATGTGATATGGCCAAACTTGTGATGAATGATGAATGATATATATGTGATGTATGAGATCATGTTCTTGTAATAGGAATCACGACTTGCATGTCGATGAGTAGGACAACCGGCAGGAGCCATAGGAGTTGTCTTTATTTTTTGTATGACATGCGTGTCATTGAGAAACGCCATGTAAATTACTTTATTTTATTGCTAAACGCGTTAGCCATAGTAGTAGAAGTAATAGTTGGCGAGCAACTTCATGGAGACACGATGATGGAGATCATGATGATGGAGATCATGGTGTCATGCCGGTGACAAGATGATCATGGAGCCCCAAGATGGAGATCAAAGGAGCTATGTGATATTGGCCATATCATGTCACTATTATTATTTGATTGCATGTGATGTTTGTCATGTTTTTGCATCTTGTTTACTTAGAACGACGGTAGTAAATAAGATGATCCCTCATAATAATTTCAAGAAAGTGTTCCCCCTAACTGTGCGCTGTTGCGACAGTTTATTGTTTCGAAGCACCACGTGATGATCGGGTGTGATAGATTCTAACGTTCACATACAACGGGTGTAAGACAGATTTACACACGCAATACACTTAGGTTGACTTGACGAACCTAGCATGTACAGACATGGCCTCGGAACACAGAAGACCAAAAGGTCGAGCATGAGTCGTATAGAAGATACGATCAACATGAAGATGTTCACCGATGTTTACTAGTCCGTCTCACATGATGATCGGACACGGCCTAGTCAACTCGGATCATGTTATACTTAGATGACTGGAGGGATGTCTATCTAAGTGGGAGTTCATTGAATAATTTGATTAGATGAACTTAATTATCATGAACTTAGTCTAAAATCTTTACAATATGTCTTGTAGATCAAATGGCCAACGTTGTCCTCAACTTCAATGCGTTCCTAGAGAAAACCAAGCTGAAAGACGATGGCAGCAACTATACGGACTGGGTCTGGAACCTGAGGATCATCCTCATAGCTGCCAAGAAAGATTATGTCCTAGAAGCACCGCTAGGTGATGCACCCGTCCCACAGAACCAAGACGTTATGAATGCTTGGCAGACACGTGCTGGTGATTACTCCCTCGTTCAGTGCGGCATGCTTTACAGCTTAGTACCGGGGCTCCAAAAGCGTTTTGAGCGACACGGAGCATATGAGATGTTCGAAGAGCTGAAAATGGTTTTCCAAGCTCATGCCCGGGTCGAGAGATATGAAGTCTCCGACAAGTTCTTCAGCTGTAAGATGGAGGAAAATAGTTCTGTCAGTGAGCACATACTCACTATGTCTGGGTTACATAACCGCTTGACTCAGCTGGGAGTTAATCTCCCAGATGATGCGGTCATTGACAGAATCCTCCAGTTGCTTCCACCAAGCTACAAGAGCTTTGTGATGAACTTCAATATGCAAGGGATGGAAAAGACCATTCCTGAAGTATTTGCAATGCTGAAATCAGCAGAGGTAGAAGTCAAAAAGAACCATCAAGTGTTGATGGTGAATAAAACCACTAAGTTCAAGAAACGCAAGGGTAAGAAGAACTTCAAGAAGAACGACAAGGGAGTTGCCGCGCCCGGTAAGCAAGCTGCCGGGAAGAAGCCAAAGAATGGACCCAAGCCCGAGACTGAGTGTTTTTATTGCAAGGGAAGTGGTCACTAGAAGCGGAACTGCCCCAAATACTTAGCGGACAAGAAGGCCGGCAAAACAAAAGGTATGTGTGATATACATGTAATTGATGTGTACCTTACCAATACTCATAGTAGCTCCTGGGTATTTGATACCGGTGCAGTTGCTCACATTTGTAACTCAAACCAGGAGCTGCGGAATAAGCGGAGATTGGCGAAGGACGAGGTGACGATGCGCGTCGGGAATGGTTCCAAGGTCGATGTGATCGCCGTCGGCACGCTACCTCTACATTTACCTACGGGATAAGTTTTGAACCTCAATAATTGTTATTTAGTGCCAAGTTTGAGCATGAACATTGTATCAGGATCTCGTTTAATACGAGATGGCTACTCATTTAAATCCGAGAATAATGGTTGTTCTATTTATATGAGAGATATGTTTTATGGTCATGCTCCTATGGTGAATGGTTTATTCTTAATGAATCTCGAGCGTAATGCTACACATATTCATAGTGTGAATGCCAAAAGATGTAAGGTTGATAATGATAGTCCCACATACTTGTGGCACTGTCACCTTGGTCACATAGGTGTCAAACGCATGAAGAAGCTCCATACAGATGGACTTTTAGAGTCTCTTGATTACGAATCATTTGACACATGCGAACCATGCCTCATGGGTAAGATGACCAAGACTCCATTCTCAGGAACAATGGAGCGAGCAACCAACCTATTGGAAATCATACATACTGATGTGTGCGGTCCAATGAGTGTTGAGGCTCGTGGTGGCTATCGTTATGTTCTCACCCTCACTGATGACTCAAGTAGATATGGGTATATCTACTTAATGAAACACAAGTCTGAAACCTTTGAAAAGTTCAAGGAATTTCAGAGTGAGGTTGAGAATCAACGTGACAGAAAAATCAAGTTTTTGCGATCAGATCGTGGAGGAGAATACTTGAGTCACGAATTCGGTACACACTTAAGAAAATGTGGAATAGTTTCACAACTCACGCCGCCTGGAACACCTTAGTGTAATGGCGTGTCCGAACGTCGTAATCGCACTCTATTAGATATGGTGCGATCTATGATGTATCTTACCGATTTACCGTTGTCATTTTGGGCTATGCTTTAGAGACTTCCGCATTCACTTTAAATAGGGCTCCATCGAAATCTGTTGAGACGACATCGTATGAATTATGGTTTGGGAAGAAGCCTAAGCTGTCGTTTCTAAAAGTTTTGGGATGCGATGCTTATGTCAAGAAACTTCAACCTGAAAAGCTCGAACCCAAGTCGGAAAAATGCGTCTTCATAGGATACCCTAAAGAAACTATTGGGTATTCCTTCTACCTCAGATCCGAAGGCAAGATCTTTGTTGCCAAGAATGGATCCTTTATAGAGAAGGAGTTTCTCTTGAAAGAAGTAAGTGGGAGGAAAGTAGAACTTGATGAATTATTGCCTCTTGAACCGGAAAGTGGCGCAACTCAGGAAAATGTTCCTGTGGTGCCTGCACCAATTAGAGAGGAAGTTAATGATGATGATCAAGATACTTCTGATCAAGCTCCTACTGAACTTCGAAGGTCCACAAGGACACGTTCCGCACCAGAGTGGTACGGCAACCCTGTCTTGGAAATCATGTTGTTAGACAATGGTGAACCTTCGAACTATGAAGAAGCGATGGCGGGCCCGGATTCCGACAAATGGCTGGAAGCCATGAAATCCGAGATAGGATCCATGTATGAAAACGAAGTATGGACTTTGACTGACTTGCCCGATGATCGGCGAGCCATATAAAATAAATGGATCTTTAAGAAGAAGACATACGCGGATGGTAATGTGACCATCTATAAAGCTAGGCTTGTCGCTAAGGGTTATCGACAAGTTCAAGGGGTTGACTACGATGAGACATTCTCTCATGTAGCAAAGCTGAAGTCCTTCCGAATCATGTTAGCAATTGCCGCATACTATGATTATGAGATATGGCAAATGGACGTCAAAACGGCATTCCTTAACGGTTATCTTAAGGAAGAACTGTATATGATGCAGCCAGAAGGTTTTGTCGATCCTAAGAATGCTGACAAGGTGTGCAAGCTCCAACGCTCAATTTATGGGCTGGTGCAAGCATCTCGGAGTTGGAACATTCGCTTTGATGATATGATCAAAGCATTTGGGTTTATGCAGACTTATGGAGAAGCCTGCATTTACAAGAAAGTGAGTGGGAGCTCTGTAGCATTTCTCATATTGTATGTGGATGACATACTGTTGATGGGAAATGATATAGAATTCTTGGAAAGCATAAAGGCCTATTTGAACAAGTGTTTTTCAATGAAGGACCTTGGAGAAGCTGCTTATATATTAGGCATCAAGATCTATAGAGATAGATCGAGACGCCTCATTGGTCTTTCACAGAGTACGTACCTTGACAAGATATTGAAAAAGTTCAAAATGGATCAGTCAAAGAAGGGGTTCTTGCCTGTATTGCAAGGTACGAGATTGAGCTTGGCTCAATGCCCGACCATGGCAGAAGATAGAGAAAAGATGAGTGTCGTCCCCTATGCCTCGGCCATAGGGTCTATCATGTATGCTATGCTGTGTACCAGACCTGATGTAAACCTTGCCGTGAGTTTGGTAGGAAGGTACCAAAGTAATCCCGGCATGGAACACTGTACAGCGGTCAAAAATATCCTGAAGTACCTGAAAAGGACTAAGGAAATGTTTCTCATTTATGGAGGTGACGAAGAGCTTGTTGTAAAGGGTTACGTCGATGCTAGCTTCGACACAGATCTGGATGACTCTAAGTCACAAACCGGATACGTGTATATTTTGAATGGTGGGGCAGTAAGCTGGTGCAGTTGCAAGCAAAGCGTTGTGGCGGGATCTACATGTGAAGCGGAGTACATGGCAGTCTCGGAGGCAGCACACGAAGCAGTCTGGGTGAAGGAGTTCATTACCGACCTAGGAGTCATACCCAATGCGTCAGGCCCGATGACTCTCTTCTGTGACAACACTGGAGGTATTGCCCTTGCCAAGGAGCCCAGGTTTCACAGGAAGACCAGGCATATCAAGCGTCGCTTCAACTCCATTCGTGAAAGTGTTCAAAATGGAGACATAGATATTTGTAAAGTACATACGGACCTGAATGTAGCAGATCCGTTGACTAAACCTCTCCCTAGAGCAAAACATGATCAACACCAGAATTCCATGGGTGTTCGATTCATCACAATGTAACTAGATGATTGGCTCTATTACAAGTGGGAGACTGTTGGAAATATGCCCTAGAGGCAATAATAAAATGATTATTATATTTCCTTGTTCATGATAATTGTCTATTATTCATGCTATAATTGTATTGTCCGGAAATCGTAATACATGTGCGAATACATAGACCATAAGTGTCCCTAGTGAGCCTCTAGTTGACTAGCTCGTTGATCAACAGATAGTCATGGTTTCCTGGCTATGGACATGGGGATGTCATTGATAACGGGATCACATCATTAGGAGAATGATGTGATGGACAAGACCCAAACCTAAGCATAGCACAAAGATCGTGTAGTTCGTTTGCTGTAGCTTTTCTGGATGTCAAGTATCATTTCCTTAGACCATGAGATTGTGCAACTCCCGGATACCGTAGGATTGCCTTGGGTGTGCCAAACGTCACACCGTAACTGGGTGACTATAAAGGTACATTACAGGTATCTCCGAAAGTGTCTGTTGGGTTAGCACGAAACGAGACTGGGATTTGTCACTTCGTATGACGGAGAGGTATCTCTGGGCCCACTCGGTAATGCATCATCATAATGAGCTCAATGTGATCAAGTGGTTGATCACGGGATCATGCATTACGGTACGAGTAAAGTGACTTGCCGGTAACGAGACTGAACAAGGTATTGGGATACCAACGATCGAGTCTCGGGCAAGTAACGTACCGATTGACAAAGGGAATTGAGTACGGGATTGATTAGGTCCTCGACATCGTGGTTCATCCGATGAGATCATCGAGGAGCATGTGGGAGCCAACATGGGTATCCAGATCCCGCTGTTGGTTATTGACCAGAGAGTCGTCTCGGTCATGTCTGCTTGTCTCCCGAACTCGTAGGGTCTACACACTTAAGGTTCGGTGACGCTAGGGTTGTATAGATATGAGTATGCAGTAATCCGAAAGTTGTTCGGAGTCCTGGATGAGATCCTGGACGTCACGAGGAGTTCCAGAATAATCCAGAGGTAAAGAATTATATATGGGAAGTTGTCATACGGTCACTGGAAAGGTTCGGGGGCATATCGGTATTGTACCGGGGCCACCGGAGGGGTTCCGGAGGTCCACCGGGAGGGGCCACCTCTCTCGGAGGGCCTTATGGGCTGTATGAGGAAGGGATCCAGCCCAAAGTGGGCTGAGGCGCCACTCCCCCTAGGGCCCATGCGCCTAGGGTTGGGGGAAACCCTAAGGGGGGGCGCCCCCTTGCTTGGGGGGCAAGCCCCCCTCCCCTTGGCCGCCGCCCCCCTCTAGATCTCATCTAGAGGGGGCCGGCCCCCCTTCCTCCTTCCCCTATAAATAGAGGGGTGAGGGGAGGGCTGCAAGGGACATCCAAGGCGCAGCCCCTCCCCTCCCCAACACATCTCCTCTGTCACGAGCTTGGCGAAGCCCTGCAGGAGTACTGCTGCTCCACCACCACCACGCCGTCGTGCTGCTGCTGGAGCCATCTTCCTCAACCTCTCCTTCCCCCTTGCTGGATCAAGAAGGAGGAGACGTCACGCTGACCATACGTGTGTTGAACGCGGAGGTGCCGTCCGTTCGGCGCTAGGATCTCAAGTGATTTGGATCACGTCGAGTACGACTTCCTCATCCCCGTTCTTTGAACGCTTCTGCGCGTGATCTACAAAGGTATGTAGATGCAATCCGATCACTCGTTGCTAGATGAACTCATAGATGGATCTTGGTGAAACCGTAGGAAATTTTTTGTTTTCTGCAACGTTCCCCAACAATTTTATCCTACTATATGACAAGTAGTGAGGTACCAGGCAACTTAGCTATCCGTGATGGACTCTCTTGAATGCCCTCATTATTTATCTCTGCGCGTTTGAGCTGTGCATTTGTCGATGGGCCTGGGAGTTGAGCTAGTATGGCAGAGGCCTGGGTCCAAAGTAATAGAAGTAGCACAAAACATTTTTTTAGTGTAGGATTTTCCTTGCTCAAGCCTGCCTACTAGAATCGCCAGTGCTTGAAAGGAAAAGTGAATGAAAAACGTCGGAATTGGAAAGTTTCCTATGGTACTACTTTTCATGAATTTGGTGCAAAGGAATGGAGCAAAGGAAAACTGTAGGATTTGTTCCTTTAGTGTCTCCTTGAAAGAAAAACCGTAGGAATTCTAATTTCCACTTCTCCTCCTTTTCATATTCCTATTCATCAAGCACAAGACTAAGAGATAGTAGCATAATAGCATTATAACCGTACATTTTCTTGTGGTTTGACTTAATCTCACCATGCTTTTTTGCATCCTGTCATCTTCCAATT
This sequence comes from Triticum urartu, assembly GCF_003073215.2. Taxonomy (NCBI): domain Eukaryota; kingdom Viridiplantae; phylum Streptophyta; class Magnoliopsida; order Poales; family Poaceae; genus Triticum; species Triticum urartu. The sequence goes on along the minus strand of NC_053028.1, from coordinate 658,116,604 downwards.
GTTGTGAATCAAACACCCAGATTGGCAGAAATCTTGTGTTTTTAAATTCTCTATTTTGCACGTGCATTCCTATCCTATTCCTGTCTATTTCCTATACCTGCATTGTTAGAATCCTCAAATTCAAACAAGCCCTTACTCAATTACTTCTGTTACAGATATGTGCCAAAGAAAACCTTGTGTGGTTTGCCCTGCTCCTGCGGCGCTGTGTTCCACCCCAGCTCAGCTGCTCCAACGACGAAAGGGTTCACCACAGCAGGGATCTGCTCTCCAGACTATCTTTCGCCGCCTCAGATCTTCTTCCCCGCCACCGGCAGCCACGACAACTGCATTACCATCATCAACTGAGCATATGACCTTGAGGACTACACGGGTCCACAAGAGAGGTCGCACTCTTCCGTGTCTGCTTACGTTATGCGCCGCTTAATATGATGACATGCTACATTATTGTCGTGTTCACCTATTAGACTCTGAGTCAGGTCCAAACTAATGCTGAAACTTGAGTTTTTAAATGGTTGTGGGGTACATATTGGGGCAGCAATCAGTACTATCTGGTTAATCTCCGGTGTCTACTATGAGTTTCATGTTGGGTGCAAACAAACATTAAAGGAGACATTATCTGTATTTTTTAACTAAAGCTATTATCTGCCTGCTATCATTGGTTTTGGGTCTATCCACAGTTTTCTACCATCACTCTGGATTTGTGCATGCACTCCTTACATAATCTCACTATGTTTTATTCCTATGCATGACAGTTATTGTACACAATGGAACTGATCATGTAGAGCAAAAGAGACGAGCCTTGCGTGGCAATAAAATTTCATGCAGACGTCGTTCCATGGTGGGCCCAAAGGCAGCCCCCCCTCCACCCATTTCGGATCGTAATCAAGAGGAAGATAACTGTTATGAGGGGGATTCAGAAGGAGAAGACCACTCCTATTTACCCCATGAGGTCTTCGCTCTAACTTGGCATGCTGATGTTGGTAATATCATGCATATGGTGCCTTGCATTGCTTACTGTATACATTAAAGATGTCATCTGCTTAGTTTAGACATGCTTTGTGTCAATGCCATCTGTTTAGTTTCTTTATCGTATATGTGAATCATGCAATGACATCTTGTCTAGCCAGGCGTCATATATGTGAATTTTGCAATGCCACCCTGGTTAGCCAGTCATCTTATATGTGAATGATATCATGCCATCATTTTTTTATTACGTGTTAAATTTGTCAACAATTTTAGTACATTCAATTACTCTTCCTGTGCATCAGCCATTTGGCACGGTCATGGAAAAATCTGGAGTGGAAACAAGGTCTTCAAAGTAGACAATGCTATCTAACGAAGTGCATGTCTTGCTGGTTACCGATAGCTCCTTAGAGGAGGATTCAGAGACAGATGACCAGTCATTCCCCCCCCCCTGAGGTGGATGCCCTAACTTGGCAGGGTTATGTTGGTCATATCGTGCGTATGGTATCTTGCATGGCTATGTCATTTGCTTAGTTTAGACATGCTTTGTGTGAATGCCACCTGTTTAGTGTCTAATTACCATATATGTGAATTATGTAATGCTATCTTGTTGCAAGACATTATATATGTGAATTATGCAATGTTATCTTGTTGCAAGGCATTATGTATGTGAATTATGCAATGCCATGCTGTTTAGGCAAGCGTCATATATGTGAATTATATCATGCCGTCCTTTTTTGTATTTCTCATTGCTTTTGTCGACAATGTTTGTATATTCAACTGCTCTTCCTGTGCATCAGCCATTTGAATTGGTGATGGAGAAATCTGGAGTGAAAACAAGGTCTTCAGAGCAGACAATGCTACCTGCTGAAGCAGATATCTTGCTAGTTACAGATAGCTCTTCAGAGGAGGATTCAGAGGAAGATGACCAGTCCTATTATCCCCCCGAGGTGTATGCTCAAACTTGGCAGGGTTATATTACTCATATAATGCATATGTTGTATTGCAATGCTTAGTTTTTACATCATATACACAATATTGAATGGCATCTCCTCACATCATATATGCGATTGCCCTCTGCTCACTTCCTTAGTATATAAATCATATATTTGAATTATGTCATGCCATGATGTTTACATAGACAGCATGTATCTGAATTATGGCATGCCAGCCCATTTTCTAAAGACATAATATAGTTATATCATCTCATCCTGTTTACATAGTCATCATATTTAAATTATGTCATTCTATCTGTGAATTATATCATGCCATCATGTTTCCATCGATGGCTTGTGATTTATGGCATGCCAACCACTTTAATAGACACATCGTATAGTTATATCATGTCATCATGTGTACATAGTCATCATATTTTGAAGTATGTCATTCTATCCTGTTTAGTTAGCCATCATACATGTGAAATTGTGTCATGCTATCCTGTTTAATTAGCCATCATATATGTGAAATTATGTCATGCTATTCTGTTTGCTTAAACAACATAAATGTGAATTATTTCATGCCCTGTTTTCTTCCCTACTATCCATTGCACCTGTCTATCTTACAATGTCTGTACATTCAATTAGTTTTCTTGTTTATCAGCCATTTCAATTGGAGGGAGTGATGGCAGTATCTGTGGGAGTAAAAACACAGTCTTCAGAAAATATCGTGCTACCTGTTGATGTAGATAGAACCACAGTTGTACTTGCCCAAGAACCAGCCCCACCACACATAAACCACACTCATGCAGATTGTACCCCCACCCAGTTGGACAGAGAACCAGCTACACCCCTTCTAACCCCAACCCCAGCAGATAGACACCCAGTTCCCGTTGACACAGCACCGTCTCCACCACAGAGCACCCAAACACGAGCAGTTAGTAAGGCAACTGCAGTGCCCAAATCACGAGGACCACCACTCCGAACCCGAAGTCAATGCTTAAAGCAGAAGAAGAATTGTTCTCAGGTCAGGTTCCGTAGCTATGGTCCATACTACTTTGCTCTTGCATCACTGTATTTACTGATACCAACTAATTTCAAATTTGAAGGATGCAATTGAAACTCCAATGGCGCAACAGGTATGTTTTAAACCTGTTTCTTCAACGTGTTTGGTTGTTTGCTGTTGTAACTTGCTCTATGTTGATTTCAGTTTCAATTGAATAAATAGTTATGTTCTCATGCCATGCACATTACAAGTGTTGCTATTGCTATGTAGTTTCCCACACTTATATTTTGTCTATGCTGCTTTGTCTTAAATAGATATGATTCGAACTGTATCTATCTTGATTTGGCAACATAAACTAGAATGATATAGACCATATAGTGACCATACTACATAGTTATATGTTTGTTTCATGCTGTTATCCTGTCCACCTTACTACTGAACTGGTTTACCAAAATGAGTTTCATATACTACATTGTAAACCTGAGATGTGTTTGTTTGTTTCTCTTTTAGAACGCGGATAAAATATTGGAGAAGAGTACCCTGTTATGCAATGGTAAAGGAAGTAATGCAAATAAGGTTCAAGATAGTGAGACATCCCTGTTGGTCTCCAAGAAAGCTGATAAAAACTATATTGAAGACACTGAGACAACCCCAAAGTCCTGTCTTGATGTAGTGTTCGAGTTACTGGCTACCACTGCTGGCACCAGCTCTTCGAACTCATTGCCTGAATCAGTTCGGCTTCTTGAGTCTCAACTTCAAGTTGAAAGACATCGATCAGATGTTATGAGACAGGAAGCCGAAGGACTGAGGAAGTCCCTGCAGAATTCAGATGCATACTTTCTGGTGCAACAGCAAGCGCTGGAGGACTTAAGCGCCAAACAAGAGAAACTTAATAAGCTTGCTAAGCATCTTGCCAGCAATATGGGTACCCAGGATATCGTTTCTTGAGCTCTTCTGCAGTGGTTTCAGTTATGTACTTGTTTTGCCGCGGCGTTTATATGCTGATGTGCTCCCTATATTTGCACTGGTGGCGAACTTTGATACCCAGTGGATGTAATATGTGTAATTGCCATGATAGCCTAGTGTAAGTTGCTTGCTTATTTATTTCCTTGTTGTCTTGTTTATTTGTTTGCTTGTAGTCAGTGCAGTTCTTTTTCTGCGGTTTCCTAGTGGCTGCAATAACTTATTTTTTAAAACTAGGCCACAATAACCATGGGCTAATATTTACTGTAGTGACACTGGGCCTCCTACGGGCCGTAGAAACAGTGGGCCTTCTACGGGCCGTCGAAATAGTGGGCCTTCTACGGGCCATAGAAACAGTGGGCCTTCTACGGGCCGTAGAAACAATGGGCCTTCTATGGGCCGTATCATCAATGGGCCTTCTACGGGCCGTATCATCAATGGGCCTTATACGGGCTGTATGATCGATTGGCCAAACATGGGCCAGACAGACCGCATTTTGGCCGTAAACGGGCTAGAGTTGGAATCGTCCGTTCATGGGCCGACCATAACAGGCCATCATTAATAGGCCGTATTTGATGACGCTATGAAAACGGCCCAACGTATTAACGGACCACAAACGGGCCGACTGTAACCACGGGCTGAATTTGGCCCACAAGCAGAAAATGACAGTAACGGGCCATAAGTAAACAAATGCTGGAAATGAGCCCAAGAATAAACGGGCTCTGAGAAGGCCGAAAGATAACATGGGCTGGAGACGGCCCAACGGAATAACGGGCCGTTAATGGGTATAAAGTGATACACTGTTCATTACGGGCCAGTTTCACCACGGGCCGTTAATGGGTGTAAAGTGATACACTGTTCATTATGGGCCAGTTTCAGCACGGGCCGCTAACGAGCCAACAGTTACAAAGGGCCTCATATGGGACGAAAGACGTCATGGGCTATACATGGGCCAGAAGTGAAAACGGGCTGGAATCATATTGGACGGCCCATATGACGCTACTGGGCCTAATTTGGATAGCGCGTAACGGGCCTGGGGTTAGCGGGCTGTCAGGACCCCGATTCCAAGTCGCATTGATCTAGCCGGTAACACCTCATATCACATTGCGGCCTCACGCACGGTATCCCACGGGTGTCGCCTTACCATGGCCCGGGACCGTTTGCGCCTTTTGGCTCACGTATATGATAGTGTCGCTAGCATCCATATGACAGAGAACCCAGGCCGACATGGCTAGTCGTGAACCCAAAGCGACACAGACCTACGGAGACAAGCATACATGAATCACATCGAGCATGTCGGTCATCAGCGAGTGAATCCGGGCTGTAGCACTGGGCTAACAGGACTCCGGGGAACCCAGGCTGTAGCAGGCTAGGCAGGACCCCGGATGTCACCGCGTGACATTTCCCCGAAGGGAGAGACATAGGAACAAAGTGAAACACATGCCGTCCAGTCAAGTGTCCTGAGCAGTAGTGTTGGGCTAGCAGGACTCCGGTGAACCGGGCTGTAGCGGACTACTATGGCTCGAGGAACACTAGACTACATTTCCCCATAAGAAAGGCTGCCAAGGATAAACAACTAGATTGTCGGATCCCACTCATACCAAGCATTTCAATCATACACACAATATGCCCGATATGAGTACATACAACATGGCATCACAACAAAACTCTACAACTCAAGTACTTTATTTAAAGGCTCCAGAGAGCCATACATAACAAGTTCATACAGGTAGGGGTCACATGACCCGACACTCAAGTCATACAATCATACAAGCACAAGCGGAAGCAACTAGTCTGAGTATAGACACTAGAAAAAAGAAGGCTTCTCGAAGCCTGTCTATCTACATAGGGCCCTCCATGGCCAGGATCACCACCTGGGTGGCTAGTCACTCGTCGACATCAAGGTCTACGTAGAACCCATCGGAGGGGGCGATGTTGTCGTCTGAAAACAGTAATTAAGCAAACATGAGTACAAAGGTACTCAGCAAGTCTTACAACAGAACCTACTAAACATGCTCATTCTCAAGAAGGTGGTGGGGTTATTGCAGCAAGCCAGCTTTTACTCTTGGCTAGGCTATCCTACGGAACTCCACTAGTAAAATAGTTTTCGCACACGAGTCCACTACTCACCAACACAATACTCCATCGGGGATCCTCCCTCGTCATCCTACGAGAGGGCCATCCTCCGTACTCACACTTATCTTGAGTCTTTTAGTAGTAACCATTAACTTGTCTATGAACTGTATAGGCAACCAAGTAGTCCTTTACCGCGGACGCGGCTATTCGAATAGTTTATACCCTGCAGGGGTGTACTTCTTCATACACGCTTTCACCACTTACCGCCGTTTACACGACATGTACGCGGCAACCTTCAAGCGGAAGCCCAACGAGGGTGTCGGCCACGGCCTACCCGAACACTCAAGTCTCTAGTCCAGGTGTATCGCCTATCCAGGTTCCATCCGCAGGGAGTCCCGCCGAGGTTTCCACATACGGCCCCAAACGATGTGATGTGAACAGGGTTCCGAGACACCAAACGGGTGACTCGGTACACCGTGCCACGGTGTATCTACCGCAACATAGCCCACCCCTAGGGTCAGCGCTACGCACGGCCGCCAACACATAACCTGCAAACACCAGAAACTATTTGCAACTCCTGGACAGAGTACTAGGGTGATTAAGAAGCCGAGAGGGTCCATTGTTTTTGGGCCCAATGTACGGTAGTAACTGCATCTTAAATCACACATATAGATCTCAGTTCTTATGGACGGCCTCAATGAAACAACCCACCATGTACTCCTACATGGCCTCTCATCGATACCTTTACCAAAACATGTTCAACACATCCCTCATATTACCGACATAATTATTTCACTCTAGCCCATCACCCAGATGAACCAGACTGACACAACTCTAAGCATAGCAGGCAAAGCAAGGTAGGAATCACATACATGGCTCAATCAACTCCTACACATGCTAGTGGGTTTCATCTAGTTACTGTGGCAATGACAGGTCATGCAGAGGATAAGGGTTCAACTACCGTAGCACACAACAGTTTGAATCGCGTTGTCCTAATGCAGTAAACAAGAGTAGAAGCGAGAACATGGGTTTGTATCGGAATGATCAATGGGTTGCTTGCCTGTTGTAGTGGTAGTAGGGTACTGCCCTTCAGACGGATACTCGGGGTTATCCTCGGAGGCAGAACCTACCACGAAAGACACACCGAACATAATCAACACATGGCAATATGCAACAATATGATGCATGCTATGACATGGCAAGATGAAAGTGTCTTGGCCTAATGCAAGCTAAAACAGAAGGGGATGAACTCATTTGAATCAAAGATTCAAATGTTAGCTCATTAAACATAGCCTTATTAGTGTATTATCTTATTCTGCTTAAACAGCAAGGTTAACTTGTTTTGTCATGCATGAAACCATTACAGACGGATAGATTGAATTTTTCTGATGATTTTTCATATATAAATCTTTGCATTTGGAGCTATGGTTGATTTTCTATGATTTTTAGAAGTTTTGGCTATTTTCTGGAATTTCCTATTAAAGAATAAATCCAGTAATTGAATTAATGCATCAGCATGACATAGGTGTGACGTCAGCGGGTCAACTGGGTCGGCCAGGTCAAACCTGACTGGTGGGCGCTGTCTGTCAGTGACTCAGCTAATTAACAGAATTAAATTAACACTAATTAGCTGTCAGTGGGGCCTGGGCCCACATGTCAGTGACTAAACTAATTAAAATTAGTTAAAACTAATCCTAAACTAATTAGCAGACCGGCCCCACCTATCATAGACTCAAGGGGAGGGGTCAACCTGGGCCCACACAGGGTTAAACAGGGTCAACTCACCGGCGTCTAGCCGCCGGCGAGGCCAGACGCAGTGGAGCAGCGCGGGATTTGCACTCCGGCGACCAAAAGGACGGCGGAGACTATCTACGTGATGCGGGGAGGAAGCCGCGTCGAGTGGTGGTAGTGGGTGGAGCTGGGGTGGCCGGAAACGTCGCCGGCGACGAGTTTGGCGGCGGCCGGAGCTCGGGTGAGGTCGAGCTAGTCACTAGGGGGCACGGGGAGGCGCGTGGATTGGTTTGTTGAGCTCCTGGAGGTGCGGTAGGACTAGTGGACAGGGTGGCGCGCCATTGGGTGGCCGGAGCCTCGTCGGCGACGAGCTCCACGGCGGTGCGTTTGGGCGAGCTACGTGCGGTCGCTACGGGGCTCGAGAGAGAGAACGGAGAGGGTGGGTAGGTGGCTGAGCTCACAGGGGTATCGTCGAGGCAGTCGGAGAGGTCGGGGATGAGCTGATGCTGCTGGGACGGTGAAGGGGATCTCCGATGGCCGGAGTTGGGGACGAGCTCGGTGCAGTGTCTCCGGGGTGAGCGAGTGCTCGGGGCTCGGCCTACTTGATGTAGTCGACGACGGGGGAGCTTCCTGGCATGACGATGCAACGAATGGACGGTGGTGGCTACGGTGGAGCTTGTCGGCACCGACGGCTGCGCTCGGCAGGGAGATGGGGAGAGAGCCAGAGAGGGGGAGAGGCCACGGGGAGAGTGGGAAGAAAGAGAGGGAGACGTGGGGGTCGGCGTGGCACTCGTAGATGCCTCCAGGGCGTCGGCGGAAGCAGGAGGTGGCCGGCGTGTGGCCGCGGGCGCCGGCCACGCGCTCCTCGTCCTCCTGGCGAGAGGAGGAGGACGACTGGCATGGGCCAGTGGAGTGGGCCGAGCCGGGTGGGCTGGTGGGCTGCGCCAGGTAAGTCCATGTTCTTTCTCTCCTTTTCTGTTTTTTTTGTTTATTTATTATTTCTGTAACTTCAGGGCTTTATTAAAAATGCGAGGGCATTACCATAAATCATAAAATTAATCATGGCCACTGCTTAGAATATATCCACCAGCAAACATTTTAGTTTATGATTATTTGAGCATTTAAAATATTTTATAGCATTTAAATGCCCAAATGCAAATACCATAAGGATTAATCCAATGACCTTAGTTATCCTAGAAAAATGTGCACCATTTTTGTCAAAGGTTTTAACCCAAAACAAAAAGGGTGGGCTTTTTAGAAGGGCATTTCAGGTTCATTGAAAAAGTTTTTTAGTAAACCCTAGTTGTTCCAGGGGGGTGCTGGGGGTTCTATCATCCCCATTTCAAATTTAAAAGGAATTTAAACATGATGCACACTCTAATGCTTGAACTAGCTAGGGTGTGACACGAGCTGTAAATGGGCTATATGCGAACAGGCCATTAACAGGCTTTCCATGGGCTGGCCCGCCAGCTTTTGACCAAGTCAAATGGGTCGGGTTTTCATAGGAATGGGCCACTGTTGGGCCGTGCCACGTGTCAACGTATCATAGGCACCTTCTGTCCAGTGAGTGGATGACATCTGTCCCAACGATGAGCCGATACGTGTTTCCTCTAGCCAATGATGATTTTACACGTGGAAAATCCCCATTGGTCGGGGCTGTTAACGGGTTATCGGATCCAAAACCCGACCCGATAGCTTAACGGCGTTCCGTTATGATGGATGCCACGTGTCAGTCACCCTTGACGAAAGAACTTCTGTGACGCACAATTTATTGTCATGGAAGTAGACACTTCCGTGATGATAATTTTAGTAATGTCATGGAACACTTCTACGACAGCACAGGTATGACTATCTTGATTCTGTCATAAATTTGTCATGGATGTACATGCATGACAAAAAAGTGACCTACTGTGACAAACACGTATCATCATGGAAGTGTATTTTTTTGTAGTGGAGCCCGTCGCCCCAAAGTTCAACCCATGGTCCGCTTGTCCGGTCACCTTTGATCGCAGGGACCACCCCACTAGTATCCGTCATGGCGGATCCGCCGCACTGGTCCTAGACCCCATCATCGACGGATTTCACCTTGATACGTCTCCAACGTATCTATAATTTTTGATTGCTCCATGTTATATTATCTACTGTTTTGGACTATATTGGGCTTTATTTTCCACTTTTATATTATTTTTGGGACTAACCTATTAACCGGAGGCCCAGCCCAGAATTGTTGTTTTTTGTCTATTTCAGTGTTTCGAAGAAACAGAATATCAAACGGAGTCCAAACGGAATGAAACCTTCGGAAACGTGATTTTCTCATCAGATAAGATCCAGGAGACTTGGACCCTCCATCAAGAAAGCCACGAGGCGGTCACGAGGGTGGAGGGCGCCCCCCCCCCTTAGGGTGCACCCCCCTGCCTTGTGGGCCCCTCTAAGCTCCACCGACGTACTTCTTCCTCCTATATATACCTACATACCCCCAGACGATCAGGGACGGAGCCAAAAACATAATTCCACCGCCGCAACTTTCTGTATCCACGAGATCCCATCTTGGGGCCTGTTCCGGAGCTTCGCCGGAGGGGGCATCGATCACGGAGGGCTTCTACATCATCATCCAAGCCCCTCCGATGAAGTGTGAGTAGTTTACTTCAGACCTACGGGTCCATAGTTAGTAGCTAGATGGCTTCTTCTCTCTTTTTGGATCTCAATACAATGTTCTCCCCCTCTCTCGTGGAGATCTATTCGATGTAATCTTATTTTTGCGGTGTGCTTGTTGAGACCAATGAATTGTGGGTTTATGATCAAGTCTATCTATGAATAATATTTGAATCTTCTCTGAATTCTTTTATGTATGATTTGTTATCTTTGCAAGTCTCTTCGAATTATCAGTTTGGTTTGGCCTACTAGATTGGTTGTTCTTGCCATGGGAGAAGTGCTTAGCTTTGGGTTCGATCTTGCGGTGTCCTTTCCCAGTGCCAGAAGGGGCATCAAGGCACGTATTGTATTGTTGCCATCGAGGATAACAAGATGGGGTTTTTATCATATTGCATGAAACTACCCCTCTACATCATGTCATCTTGCTTAAGGCGTTACTCTGTTTTTAACTTAATACTCTAGATGCATGCTGGATAGCGATCGATGAGTGGAGTAATAGTAGTAGATGCAGGCAGGATTCGGTCTACTTGTCTCGGACGTGATGCCTATATACATGATCATGCCTAGATATTCTCATAACTATGCTCAATTATGTCAATTGCTCAACAGTAATTTGTTCACCCACCATAGAATACTTATGCTCTAGAGAGAAGCCACTAATGAAACCTATGGCCCCCGGGTCTCTTTCTCATCATATCAATCTCCATCACTTTATTATTGCTTTGCTTTTACTTTTTACTTTGCATCTCTATACCAAAAATACCAAAAATATTATTTATCATCTCTATCAGATCTCACTTTCGTAAGTGACCGTGTAGGGATTGACAACCCCTAAGCGCGTTGGTTGCGTTGAGCTATTGTTTTGTGTAGGTACGAGGGACTCGCGCGTAGCCTCCTACTGGATTGATACATTGGTTCTCAAAAACTGAGGGAAATACTTACGCTACTTTGCTGCATCATCCTCTCCTCTTCGGGGAAATCCAACGCAGTGCTCAAGAGGTAGCAAGAAGAATTTCTGGCGCCGTTGCGGGGGAGGTCTACGCAAAAGTCAACATACCAAGTACCCATCACAATCCCTATCTCCCGCATTACATTATTTGCCATTTTCCTCTCGTTTTCCTCTCCCCCAGTTCACCCTTGCCGTTTTATTCGCCCTCTCTCTCTCTATCCTCCCTCTCTTTCTCTACTTGCCTCTTTTGCCCGTTTGCTTTTTGTTTTCTCGTGTGTTGGATTGCTTGTTTGTCGCGATGGCTCAAGATAATACTAAATTATGTGACTTCACCAATACCAACAATAATGATTTCCTTAGCACTCCGATTGCTCCTCTTACCGATGCTGAATCTTGTGAAATTAATGCTGCTTTGCTGAATCTTGTCATGAAAGATCCGTTTTCCGGCATTCCTAGTGAAGATGCCGCTACCCATCTTAATAGCTTCGTTGATTTGTGTGACATGCAAAAGAAGAAAGATGTCGATAATGATATTGTTAAATTGAAGCTATTTTCTTTTTCACTTAGAGATCGTGCTAAAGCTTGGTATTCATCTTTGCCTAAAAATAGTATTGATTCATGGAACAAGTGCAAAGATGCTTTTATCTCTAAGTATTTTCCTCCCGCTAAGATCATCTCTCTTAGAAACGATATTATGAATTTTAAACAACTTGATCATGAACATGTTGCACAAGCTTGGGAGAGAATGAAATTAATAATACGTGATTGCCCTACTCATGGTTTGAATTTGTGGATGATTATACAAAAAAATTATGTCGGATTGAATTTTGCTTCTAGAAATCTTTTAGATTCGGCCGCGGGAGGCACTTTTATGGAAATCACTTTAGGAGATGCTACAAAACTCCTAGATAATATTATGGTTAATTATTCTCAATGGCTTACTGAAAGATCTACTAATAAAAAGGTGCATGCGATAGAAGAAATTAATATTTTGAGTGGAAAGATGGATGAACTTATGAAATTATTTGCTAATAAGAGTGTTTCTTCTGATCCTAATGATATACCCTTGTCTACTTTGATTGAGAATAGCAATGAATCTATGGATGTGAATTTTGTTGGAAGGAACAATTTTGTTAACAACGCGTATAGAGGAAATTTCAATCCTAGGCCTTATCCTAGTAATCCCTCTAATAATTATGGTAATTCCTACAACAATTCTTATGGAAATTATAATAAGATGCCCTCTGATTTTGAATCTAATATTAAAGAGTTTATTTCTTCGCAAAAGAATTTTAATGCTATGATTGAAGAAAATTTGCTTAAGATTGATGATTTGGCTAGGAACGTTGATAGAATTTCTCTTGATATTGATTCTTTAAAGCTTAGATCTATTCCTCATAAGCATGATATCAATGAGTCTCTCAAAGCCATGAGAATTTCCATTGATGAGTGCAAGGAAAGAACCGCTAGGACGCGTGCTATGAAAGATGCCTTTATTAAAGCGTGTTCTTCTAGTTCCTATGAAAATAATGATGAAGATATAAAAGTTATTGATGTGTCCCCTATTAAATCTCTGTTTTGCAATATTAATCTTGATAATGATGGGACTGAATATGATCCACCTTTACCTAGAAGGCGTTCTAAAAATTCGGAGTGTTTAGATCTTGATGGTGAAATTGATAAAAGTGGGATTAAAAGAAATAAAACCCTAGATGATGCTAAACCCACTATATTGGATTTCAAGGAATTTAATTATGAAAATTTCTTTTTAATTGATTGTATTTCCTTGTTGCAATCCTTGCTAAAATCTCCTCATGCTTATAGTCAAAATAAAGCCTTTACCGAACATATCGTTGATGCCTTGATGCAATCTTATGAAGAAAAACTTGAGTTGAAAGTTTCTATCCCTAGAAAACTTTATGATGAGTGGGAACCTACTATTAAAATTAAAATTAAAGATTATGAGTTTTATGCTTTGTGTGATTTGGGTGCTAGTGTCTCTACTATTCCCAAAACTTTGTGTGATTTGCTAGATTTCCGTGATTTTGATGATTGCTCTCCAAACTTGCATCTTGCGGATTCCACTATTAAGAAACCTATGGGAAGAATTAATGATGTTCTTATTGTTTCAAATAGGAATTATGTTCCCGTAGATTTTTATCGTTTTTGATATAGATTGCAATCCTTCTTGCCCTATTATTCTCGGTAAACCTTTCCTTAGAACGGTTGGTGCAATTATTGATATGAAGGAAGGGAATATTATATTTCAATTTCCATTAAAAATGGCATGGAACACTTTCCTAGAAAGAAAATAAAATTACCATATGAATCTATCATGAGAGCCACTTATGGATTGCCTACCAAAGATGGCAATACCTAGATCTATTCTTGCTTGTTATGCCTAGCTAGGGGCGTTAAACGATAGCGCTTGTTGGGAGACAACCCAATTTTATTTTTATTCCTTGATTTTTGCTCCTGTTTAGTAATAAATAATTTATCTATCCTCTGTTTTGGTTGTGTTTTTTATGTTTAATTAGTGTTTGTGCCAAGTAGAACCATTGGGAAGACTTGGGGAAAGTCTTGTTGAACTTGCTGTAAAAAACAGAAACTTTAGCGCTCACGAGAACTGCTGTCATTTTTATTTAGAAAGTGCTATTTAGTTAATTATTTTTGCAGAAGATTAATAGATAAATTCCTCACGTCCAGAAATTTATTTTAGAATTTGTGGGGTTCCAGATATTGCGCTAGCTACAGATTACTATAGACTGTTCTGTTTTTGACAGATTCTGTTTTTCGTGTGTTGTTTGCTTATTTTGATGAATCTATGGCTAGTAAAATAGTTTATAATCCATAGAGAAGTTGGAATACAGTAGGTTTAACACAAATATAAATAAATTATGAGTTAATTACAGTACCTTGAAGTGGTATTTTGTTTTCTTTCGCTAACGGAGCTCACGAGATTTTCTACTTTAAGTTTTGTGTTGTAAAGTTTTCAAGTTTTGGGTAAAGATTTGATGGATTATGGAACAAGGAGTGGCAAGAGCCTAAGCTTGGGGATGCCCATGGCACCCCCAAGATAATCTAAGGACACCTAAAAGCCAAAGCTTGGGGATGCCCCGGAAGGCATCCCCTCTTTCGTCTACTTCTATCGGTAACTTTACTTGGAGCTATATTTTTATTCACCACATGATATGTGTTTTGCTTGGAGCGTCTTTTATGATTTGAGTCTTTGCTTGTTAGTCTACCACAATCATCCTTTTTGTACACACCTTTTGAGAGAGCCATACATGATTTGAAATTTGATAGAATACTCTATGTGCTTCACTTATATCTTTTGAGCTTTATAATTTTGCTCTAGTGCTTCACTTATATCTTTTAGAGCACGGTGGTGGATTTGTTTTATAGAAACTATTGATCTCTCATGCTTCACTTATATTATTTTGAGAGTCTTAATAGCATGGTAATTTGCTTAAAATCCTAATATGCTTGGTATGCAAGATTCATAATAAAACTTTCTTATGAGTGTGTTGAATACTAAGAAAAGTTTGATGCTTGATGATTGTTTTGAGATATGGACGTAATAATATCAAAGTCATGCTAGTTGAGTAGTTGTGAAATTGAGAAATACTTGTGTTGAGGTTTGCAAGTCCCGTAGCATGCATGTATGGTAAACGTTATGCAACAAATTTGAAACATGAGGTGTTATTTGATTGTCCTCCTTATGAGTGGCGGTCGGGGACGAGCGATGGTCTTTTCCTACCAATCTCCCCTAGGAGCATGCGCGTAGTGCTTGGTTTTTGATGACTTGTAGATTTTTGCAATAAGTATGTGAGTTCTTTATGACTAATGTTGAGTCCATGGATTATACGCACTCTCACCCTTCCATCCTTGCTAGCCTCTTCGGTACCGTGCATTGCCCTTTCTTACATTGAGAGTTGGCGCAAACTTCACCGGTGCATCCAAACCCCGTGATATGATACGCTCTTTCACACATAAACCTCCTTATATCTTCCTCAAAACAGCCACCATACCTACCTATTATGGCATTTCCATAGCCATTCCGAGATATATTGCCATGCAACTTTCCATCATTCCGTTCATCATGACACATTCATCATTGTCACATTGCTTAGCATGATCATGTAGTTGACATAGTATTTGTGGCAAAGCCACCATTCATAATTCTTTCATACATGTCACTCTTGGTTCATTGCATATCCCGGTACACCGCCAGAGGCATTCATATAGAGTCATCTTTGTTCTAGTATCGAGTTGTAATCATTGAGTTGTAAATAAATATAAGTGTGATGATCATCATTATTAGAGCATTGTCCCAAGTGAGGAATAAAAAAAGGCCATAAAAAGAGAAGGCCCCAAAAAAGAGAAAGGCCATAAAAAAGAGAAGACCCAAAAAAATGAGAGAAAAAGAGAGAAGGGACAATGTTACTATCCTTTTACCACACTTGTGCTTCAAAGTAGCACCATGATCTTCATAGTAGAGAGTCTCTCATGTTATCACTTTCATATACTAGTGGGAATTATTCATTATAGAACTTGGCTTGTATATTCCAACAATGGGCCTCCTCAAGTGCCCTAGGTCTTCATGAGCAAGCAAGTTGGATGCACACCCACTAGTTTCTTTTGTTGAGCTTTCATACATTTATAGCTCTAGTGCATCCGTTGCATGGCAATCCCTACTCCTTGCATTAACATCAATCGGTGGGCATCTCCATAGCCCATTGATTATCCTCATCGATGTGAGACTTTATCCTTTTTTGTCTTCTCCACATAACCCCCCTCATTATATTCTATTCCACCCATAGTGCTATGTCCATGGCTCCCGCTCATATATTGCGTGAAAGTTTATAGGTTTGAGATTACTAAAGTATGAAACAATTGCTTGGCTTGTCATCGGGGTTGTGCATGATGAGAGCATTCTTGTGTGACGAAAATGAAACATGACTAAACTATATGATTTTGTAGGGATGAACTTTCTTTGGCCATGTTATTTTGAGAAAACATAATTGCTTAGTTAATATGCTTGAAGTATTATCATTTTTATGTCAATATGAACTTTTGTCTTGAATCTTTCGGATCTGAATATTCATACCACAATTAAGAATAATTACATTAAAATTATGCCAAGTAGCACTCCGCATCAAAAATTCTCTTTTTATCATTTACCTACTCGAGGACGAGCAGGAATTAAGCTTGGGGATGCTTGATACGTCTCCAACGTATCTATAATTTTTTATTGCTCCATGCTATATTATCTAATGTTTTGGACTATATTGGGCTTTATTTTCCACTTTTATATTATTTTTGGGACTAACCTATTAACCGGAGGCCCAGCCCAGAATTGCTGTTTTTTGCCTATTTCAGTGTTTCGGAGAAACAGAATATCAAACGGAGTCCAAACGGAATGAAACCTTCGGAAACGTGATTTTCTCATCAGATAAGATCCAAGAGACGTGGACCCTCCGTCAAGAAAGCCACGAGGCGGTAACGAGGGTGGAGGGCACCCCCCCTAGGGCGCGCCCCCCTGCCTCGTGGGCCCCTCGAAGCTCCACCGACGTACTTCTTCCTCCTATATATACCTACGTACCCCCAAACGATTGGGGACGGAGCCAAAAACCTAATTCCACCGCCGCAACTTTCTGTATCCATGAGATCCCATCTTGGGGCCTCTTCCGGAGCTCCGTCGGAGGGGGCATCGATCACGGAGGGCTTCTACATCATCATCCAAGCCCCTCCGATGAAGTGTGAGTAGTTTACTTCAGACCTACGGGTCCATAGTTAGTAGCTAGATGGCTTCTTCTCTCTTTTTGGATCTCAATACAATGTTCTCCCCCTCTCTCGTGGAGATCTATTCGATGTAATCTTCTTTTTGTGGTGTGTTTGTTGAGAGCGATGAATTGTGGGTTTATGATCAAGTCTATCTATGAATAATATTTGAATCTTCTCTGAATTCTTTTATGTATGATTGGTTATCTTTGCAAGTCTCTTCGAATTATCAGTTTGGTTTGGCGTACTAAATTGGTTGTTCTTGCCATGGGAGAAGTGCTTAGCTTTGGGTTCGATCTTGCGGTGTCCTTTCCGTGTGACAGAAGGGGCAGCAAGGCACGTATTGTATTGGTGCCATCGAGGATAACAAGATGGGGTTTTTATCATATTGCATGAAACTATCCCTCTACATCATGTCATCTTGCTTAAGGCGTTACTCTGTTTTTAACTTAATACTCTAGATGCATGCTGGATAGCGGTCAATGAGTGGAGTAATAGTAGTAGATGCAGGCAGGAGTCGGTCTACTTGTCTCGGACGTGATGCCTATATACATGATCATACCTAGATATTCTCATAACTATGCTCAATTCTGTCAATTGCTCAACAGTAATTTGTTCACCCATCGTAGAATACTTATGCTCTTGAGAGAAGCCACTAATGAAACCTATGCCCCCCGGGTCTCTTTCTCATCATATCAATCTCCATCACTTTATTATTGCTTTGCTTTTACTTTTTACTTTGCATCTCTATACCAGAAATACCAAAAATATTATTTATCATCTCTATCAGATCTCACTTTTGTAAGTGACCGTGAAGGGATTGACAACCCCTAAGTGTGTTGGTTGCGTTGAGCTATTGTTTTTGTGTAGGTACGAGGGACTCGCGCGTTGCCTCCTACTAGATTGATATCTTGGTTCTCAAAAACTGAGGGAAATACTTACTCTACTTTGCTGCATCATCCTCTCCTCTTCGGGGAAATCCAACGCAGTGCTCAAGAGGTAGCACACCTCAGTCGAGTCCTTATGGACGGCGGCAGCAGCCTGAACCTGCTCTATCAGGATACAGTGCGAAAAATGGGTATAGATTCCTCGAGGATCAAACCCACCAAAACCACCTTTAAGGGCGTCATCCCAGGTGTAGAGGCCTATTGCACGGGCTTAATCACACTAGAAGTGGTCTTCGGATCACCGGACAACTTCCGAAGCGAGGAGTTAATCTTCGATATCGTCCCGTTTTGCAGTGGCTATCACGCACTGCTCGGGCGAACCGCATTTGCAAAATTCAATGCGGTACCGCATTATGCATACCTCAAGATCAAGATGCCAGGACCTAGGGGAGTCATAACAATGAATGGAAACACGGAACGCTCGCTCCGCACGGAAGAGCACACTGCGGCCCTCGCAGCAGAAGCACAAAGCAGCCTTTTAAGGCAAACCACTAATTCGGCGATACAGCCCCCGGACACCTTCAAGCGAGTCTAGAGTAAACTGCAACAAGATCGCCTGGCACGTTCAGAGCTCGCCTAGCAATTCGGCCCCCGTCCCAGTCCCAGTCAAGCGATGAAGTCTGTGCCGCGCGTACATAATTACGCACTGAAAATACCATGGATATAGGCGGGGGCACGATCAGGGCACGCCCCACAATGCGGCTTAACCGCCCTAGGGGTCGTATACCTTTATCATTTTTCTCATTCGGGACCTAACTCTCTGGAAGCCCTTTCCGGCAGTACGATTGTCGAACACATTACGGGAAGGAACAACCAAGGAGGCAAGAAGCTAAGATGTACACGGGAACCCTCAGGTGGTCTCTACTAATAATCGATATACCCACTTTCTACTATCCATATGCAGCTTGCCCTTGGATAGGACATGTCAGATAGTCCTACTTTCTGCTTATTACACTACTTGTATCAGTGCGCTTCGACGTATTACTTAAATAACAATGCATAGCATTAGTCTATTATTGCATTATTCATCCCCTTTTTTCTTATATGTTCATTTACGACAATCTGCACCCGTACATTCAGGTACGGTCAGTATGACAGGCGCTTTTGTTTACCCCATAATACGGCATGAGAAGTCCGAACACTTTCGACAGTGCGGCACCCCGAACTTATAGCATTATATGCATCAGCTTCGAATCATGTCTTGGAACAATAGTTGGGTTTGCCCGGCTCTCATGCTTTGGTACCTTACGTTCCGCTATATCGGCTAAGGTAGCGCTGGGAGAACTACTGCGATTGTGTCCCGGTTCTTTCGGACGAGCACCTCAGTAGAGAAAGCCGAAAACTGACTGTCATGATAGGGCGAGAGCTGGTCGCTGTTCGAGACGTCTCAAGTCCTTAAAGACTTTTTCCGCTTCGGGCGACGAGTCATCCTTGCCCGACTTAGGCGTGTATAGCGCCCCAAATTCGGCCTTCCGAATACTAGGGGCTTCGCCAAAATTTAAAATTGTAGACTTCTATGGCTAAGTGAGAGTGATAAAGCCTTATAGTCTGATTGCCTGGTTCGTTGCACTGAACACCTCCCTCGAAGGACCCAAAACTGGGATAAAGAGTGCTCAGGTTTATCCCGAACACCCTAGTACTAGTTACATGGGGGCAGAAGCCGACGACTGGCCAACTCTCAGATTTTATAAACGGCCGCACAGAAGGTAATATTTTAAATTAAAAAAGCGTTGCATAGCGCAAAAGAACTCGTTTCACATTACAGGATCACATGAGCATATTCATTCAAAAATTACATCCCTGGCACATTCATCCGCCACAAGGCGGGAACCCTTCAGGACACTCTCATAATACATTTCGGGGCAGCGATGCTCCTTGCCCTCCGGCGGCCCCTCCTTCACCAGCTTCACGGCGTCCAGCTTCGCCCAGTGCACCTTCGCCCGGGCAAAAGCCCAGTGCGCACACTCGATGCAGACGGACCGCTTTATGACCTTCGCCCGGGCATCCACAAGCCGCCTCACCAGACCGAAGTAGCTGTCGGGCAGGGGCTCGCCAGGCCACATCCGAACTATAAGGCCCTTCATGGCCTATTCGGCCGCCTTGTGAAGCTCGACCGATTGCTTCAGCTGGTCGCTCAAGGGCATTGGGTGTTCGGCCCCGGTATACTGAGACCAGAACAACTTTTCCGTCGAGCTCCCCTCCTCAGCTTGGTAAAACTCCATGGCATCTAGTACACTGCGGGGAAGATCTGCGAACGCTCCTGGAGAGCTCCGAACTCGGGAAAGTAAAAGGAAAGTTTCCTTTGTTGGGGAACGTAGTAATTTCAAAAAAATTCCTACGCACACGCACGATCATGGTGATGCATAGCAACGAGAGAGGAGAGTGTTTTCTACGTACCCTCATAGACCGGCAACGGAAGCGTTGACACAACGTAGAGGAAGTAGTCGTACGTCTTCCCGATCCGACCGATCCAAGTACCGAACATACGGCACCTCCGAGTTATGCACACGTTCAACTCGGTGACGTCCCTCGAGCTCCGATCCAGCAAAGTGTTGAGGGAGAGTTTCGTCAGCATGATGGCGTGATGACGGTGATGATGTTATACCGACGCAGGGCTTCGCCTAAGCACTGCTACGATATGACCGAGGTGGAATATGGTGGAAGGGGGCACTGCACATGGCTAAGGAACGATCACGAAGATCAACTTGTGTGTCACGAGGTGCCCCCTTGCCCCCGTATATAAAGGAGGGAGAGGGGGAGGTGCGGCCGGCCCAAGGGGAGCGCCTGCTTCCTTGTCCTATTCGGACTAGCGGGAGGGGGCGCGCGGCCATCCATGGTCGGCCCTCCTCTTCTCCCTTAGGGCCCATGTAGGCCCAATAACCTCCGGGGGGTTCCGGTAACCCCCCGGTACTCCGGTAAAATCCCGATTTCACCCGGAACGTTTCCGACATCCAAATATAGGCTTCCAATATATCAATCTTTATGTATCGACCATTTCGAGACTCCTCGTCATGTCTGTGATCACATCCGGGACACCGAACAACCTTCGGTACATCAAAACACAAAAACCCTAATTACGATCGTCACCGAACTTTAAGCGTGCGGACCCTACGGGTTTGAGAACTATGTAGACATGACCGAGACACGTCTCCGGTCAATAGCCAATAGCAGAACCTGGATGCTCATATTGGCTCCTACATATTCTACGAAGATCTTTATCGGTCGGACCGCATAACAATATACGTTGTTCCCTTTGTCATCGGTATGTTACTTGTCCGAGATTCGATCGTCGGTATCTCAATACCTAGTTCAATCTTGTCACTGGCAAGTCTCTTTACTCGTTCCGTAATACATCATCCCGCAACTAACTTATTAGTTGCAATGCTTGCAAGGCTTGAGTGATGTGCATTACCGAGAGGGCCGAGAGATACCTCTCCGACAATCGGAGTGACAAATCCTAATCTCGAAATACGCCAACCCAACAAATACCTTCGGAGACACCTGTAGAGCACCTTTATAATCACCCAGTTACGTTGTGACGTTTGGTAGCACACAAAGTGTTCCTCCGGTAAACGGGAGTTGCATAATCTCATAGTCATAGGAACATATATAAGTTATGAAGAAAGCAATGGCAACAAACTAAACGATCAAGTGCTAAGCTAATGGAATGGGTCAAGTCAATCACATCATTCTCCTAATGATGTGATCCCATTAACCAAATAACAACTCATGTCTATGGTTAGGAAACATAACCATCTTTGATCAACGAGCTAGTCAAGTAGAGGCATACTAGTGACACTCTGTTTGTCTATGTATTCACACATGTATTATGTTTCCGGTTAATACAATTCTAGCATGAATAATAAACATTTATCATGATACAAGGAAATAAATAATAACTTTATTATTGCCTCTAGGGCATATTTCCTTCAGTCTCCTACTTGCACTAGAGTGAATAATCTAGATTACACAGTAATGATTCTAACACCCATGGAGCCTTGGTGCTGATCATGTTTTGCTCGTGGAAGAGGCTTAGTCAGCAGGTCTGCAACATTTAGATCCGTATGTATCTTGCAAATTTCTATGTCTCCCACTTGGACTAAATCCCGAATGGAATTGAAGTGTCTCTTGATGTGCTTGGTTCTCTTGTGAAATCTGGATTCCTTTGCCAAGGCAATTGCACCAGTATTATCACAAAAGATTTTCATTGGACCCGATGCACTAGGTATGACACCTAGATCGGATATGAACTCCTTCATCCAGACTCCTTCATCCAGACTCCTTCATTTGCTGCTTCCGAAGAAGCTATGTACTCCTCTTCACATGTAGATCCCGCCACGACGCTTTGTTTAGAACTGCACCAACTGACAGCTCCACCGTTTAATGTAAACACGTATCCGGTTTGCGATTTAGAATCATCCGGATCAGTGTCAAAGCTTGCATCAACGTAACCATTTATGATGAGCTCTTTGTCACCTCCATATACGAGAAACATATCCTTAGTTCTTTTCAGGTACTTCAGGATGTTCTTGACCGCTGTCCAGTGATCCACTCCTGGATTACTTTGGTGACTTATAGCAAGGCACACATCAGGTCTGGTACACAACATTGCATACATGATAGAGCCTATGGCTGAAGCATAGGAAACATCTTTCATTTTCTCTCTATCTTCTACAGTGGTCGGACATTGAGTCTTACTCAACTTCACACCTTGTAACACAGGTAAGAACCCTTTCTTTGCTTGATCCATTTTGAACTTCTTCAAAACTTTGTCAAGGTATGTGCTTTGTGAAAGTCCAATTAAGCGTCTTGATCTATCTCTATAGATCTTAATGCCCAATATGTAAGCAGCTTCACTGAGGTCTTTCATTGAAAAACTCTTATTCAAGTATCCCTTTATGCTATCCAGAAATTCTATATTATTTCCAATCAATAATATGCCATCCACATATAATATCAGAAATGCTACAGAGCTCCCACTCACTTTCTTGTAAATACATGCTTCTCCAAAAGTCTGTATAAAACCAAATGCTTTGATCACACTATCAAAGCGTTTATTACAACTCTGAGAGGCTTGCACCAGTCCATAAATGGATCGCTGGAGCTTGCACAATTTGTTAGCTCCCTTTGGATCGACAAAACCTTCTGGTTGCATCATATACAACTCTTCTTCCAGAAATCCATTCAGGAATGCAGTTTTGACATCCATTTGCCAAATTTCATAATCATAAAATGCGGCAATTGCTAACATGATTCGGACAGACTTAAGCATCGCTACAGGTGAGAAGGTCTCATCGTAGTCAATCCCTTGAACTTGTCGAAAACCTATCGCCACAAGTCGAGCTTTGTAGACAGTAATATTACCGTAAGCGTCAGTCTTCTTCTTGAAGATCCATTTATTCTCAATTGCTTGCCGATCAACGGGCAAGTCAACCAAAGTCCACACTTTGTTCTCGTACATGGATCCCATCTCAGATTTCATGGCTTCTAGCCATTTTGCGGAATCTGGGCTCACCATCGCTTCTTCATAGTTCGTAGGTTCATCATGATCTAGTAGCATGACTTCCAGAACAGGATTACTGTACCACTCTGGTGCAGATC
The DNA here is from genome assembly GCF_003073215.2 of Triticum urartu. NCBI lineage: Eukaryota > Viridiplantae > Streptophyta > Magnoliopsida > Poales > Poaceae > Triticum > Triticum urartu. The sequence goes on along the minus strand of NC_053028.1, from coordinate 658,092,997 downwards.
TTACTCTGGTTGATCTACGAGGTTTGGTAGTAACTTGATCTAAAGTTTCATGATCATTATCATTAGCTTTCTCACTAATTGGTGTAGGTGTCACAGAAACCGGTTTCTGTGATGTACTACTTTCCAATAATGGAGCAGGTATAGTTACCTCATCAAGTTCTACTTTTCTCCCACTCACTTCTTTTGAGAGAAACTCCTTCTCTAGAAAAACTCCGAATTTAGCAACAAAAGTCTTGCCTTTGGATCTGTGATAGAAGGTGTACCCAACAGTCTCCTTTGGGTATCCTATGAAGACACATTTCTCTGATTTGGGTTCGAGCTTATCAGGTTGAAGCTTTTTCACATAAGCATCACAGCCCCAAACTTTCAGAAACGACAACTTTGGTTTCTTGCCAAACCACAGTTCATAAGGCGTCGTCTCAACGGATTTCGATGGTGTCCTGTTTAACGTGAATGCAACCGTCTCTAAAGCATAACCCCAAAACGATAGCGGTAAATTAGTAAGAGACATTATAGATCGCACCATATCTAATAAAGTACGATTACGACGTTCGGACACACCATTACGCTGTGGTGTTCCGGGTGGCGTGAGTTGCGAAACTATTCCGCATTGTTTCAAATGTAGACCAAACTCGTAACTCAAATATTCTCATCCACGATCAGATCGTAGAAACTTTATTTTCTTGTTACGATGATTTTCAACTTCACTCTGAAATTCTTTGAACTTTTCAAATGTTTCAGACTTATGTTTCATTAAGTAGATATACCCATATCTACTTAAATCATCTATGAAGGTGAGAAAATAACGATATCCGCCACGAGCCTCAACATTCATTGGACCACATACATATGTATGTATGATTTCCAACAAATCCATTTCTCTCTCCATAATACCGGAGAACGTCGTTTTAGTCATCTTACCCATGAGGCACGGTTCGCAAGTACCAAGTGATTCATAATCAAGTGGTTCCAAAAGTCCATCAGTATGGAGTTTCTTCATGCGCTTTACACCGATATGACCTAAACGGCAGTGCCACAAATAAGTTGCACTATCATTATCAACTCTCCATCTTTTGATTTCAACATTATGAATATGTGTATCACTACTATCGAGATTCATTAAAAATAGACCACTCTTCAAGGGTGCATGACCATAAAAGATATTACTCATATAAATAGAACAACCATTATTCCCTGATTTAAATGAATAACCGTCTCGCATCAAACAAGATCCAGATATAATGTTCATGCTCAACGCTGGCACCAAATAACAATTATTTAGGTCTAATACTAATCCCGAAGGTAGATGTAGAGGTAGCGTGCCGACCGCGATCACATCGACTTTGGAACCATTTTCCACGCGCATCGTCACCTCGTCCTTAGCCAATCTTCGCTTAATCCGTAGCCCTTGTTTCAAGTTGCAAATGTGAGCAATAGAACCAGTATCAAATACCCAGGTGCTACTGCGAGTATTAGTAAGGTACACATCAATAACATGTATATCACATATACCTTTGTTCACATTGCCATCCTTCTTATCCGCCAAATACTTGGGGCAGTTCTATTTCCAGTGACCAGTCTGCTTGCAGTAGAAGCACTCAGTCTCAAGCTTAGGTCCAGACTTGGGTTTCTTCTCCTGAGCAGCAACTTGTTTGCTGTTCTTCTTGAAGTTCCCTTTCTTCTTCCCTTTGCCCTTTTTCTTGAAACTAGTGGTCTTATTGACCATCAACACTTGATGCTCCTTCTTGATTTCTACCTCCGCGGCTTTTAGCATCGCGGAGAGCTCAGGAATAGTCTTATTCATCCCTTGCATATTATAGTTCATCATGAAGCTTTTGTAGCTTGGTGGCAGTGATTGAAGAACTCTGTCAATGACACTATCAACAGGAAGATTAACCCCCAGTTGAGTCAAGTGATTGTGATACCCAGACATTTTGAGTATATGTTCATTGACAGAACTATTCTCCTCCATCTTGCAGCTATAGAACTTATTGGAGACTTCACATCTCTCAATTCGGGCATTTGCTTGAAATATTAACTTCAACTCCTGGAACATCTCATATGCTCCATGACGTTCAAAACGTCGTTGAAGACCCTGTTCTAAGTCGTAAAGCATGGCACACTGAACTATCGAGTAGTCATCAGCTTTGCTCTGCCAGACGTTCATAACATCTGGTGTTGCTCCTGCAGCAGGCTTGGCACGTAGCGGTGCTTCCAGGACGTAATTCTTCTGTGCAGCAATGAGGATAATCCTCAAGTTACGGACCCAGTCCGTGTAATTGCTACCATCATCGTTCAACTTTGCTTTCTCAAGGAACGCATTAAAATTCAACGGAACAACAGCACGAGCCATCTATCTACGATCAAACATAGACAAGCAAGATACTATCAGGTACTAAGTTCATGATAAATTTAAGTTCAATTAATCATATTACTTAAGAACTCCCACTTAGAAAGATATCCCTCTAATCCTCTAAGTGATCACGTGATCCAAATCAACTAAACCATGTCCGATCATCACGTGAGATGGAGTAGTATCAATGGTGAACATCAATATGTTGATCATATCTACTATATGATTCACGCTCGACCTTTCGGTCTTCGTGTTCCGAGGCCATATCTGTTATATGCTAGGCTCGTCAAGTTTAACCTGAGTATTCCGCGTGTGCAACTGTTTTGCACCCGTTGTATTTGAACGTAGAGCCTATCACACCCGATCATCACGTGGTGTCTCAGCACGAAGAACTTTCGCAACGGTGCATACTTAGGGCGAACACTTATACTTTGATAATTTAGTGAGGGATCATCTTATAATGCTACCGTCAATCAAAGAAAGATAAGATGCATAAAAGATAAACATCACATGCAATCAATATAAGTGATATGATATGGCCATCATCATCTTGTACTTGTGATCTCCATCTCCGAAGTACCGTCATGATCACCATCGTCACCGGTGCAACACCTTGATCTCTATCGTAGCATCGTTGTCGTCTCGCCCATCTTATGCTTCCACGACTATCGCTACCGCTTAGTGATAAAGTAAAGCATTGCAGCGCGATTGTATTGCATACAATAAAACGACAACCATATGGCTCCTGCCAGTTGCCGATAACTCGGTTACAAAACATGATCATCTCATACAATAAAATTTAGCATCATGTCTTGACCATATCACATCACAACATGCCTTGCAAAAACAAGTTAGACGTCCTCTACTTTGTTGTTGCAAGTTTTACATGGCTGCTACGGGCTTAGCAAGAACCGTTCTTACCTACGCATCAAAACCACAACATAGTTTGTCAAGTTGGTGTTGTTTTAACCTTCACAAGGACCGGGTGTAGCCACACTCGGTTCAACTAAAGTTGGAGAAACTGACACCCGCCAGCCACCTGTGTGCAAAGCACGTCGGTAGAACCAGTCGCGTAATGTCGGTCCAGGCCGCTTCATCCAACAATAGCGCCGAACCAAAGTATGACATGCTGGTAAGCAGTATGACTTATATCACCCACAACTCACTTGTGTTCTACCCGTGCACAACATCAACACATAAAACCTAGGCTCGGATGCCACTTTTGGGGAACGTAGTAATTTCAAAAAAAATTCCTATGCACACGCAAGATCATGGTGATGCATAGCAATGAGAGAGGAGAGTGTTTTCTACGTACCCTCATAGACCGGCAACGGAAGCGTTGACACAACGTAGAGGAAGTAGTCGTACGTCTTCCCGATCCGACCGATCCAAGTACCGAACGTACGGCACCTCCGAGTTCTACACACGTTCAACTCGGTGACGTCCCTCGAGCTCCGATCCAGCAAAGTGTTGAGGGAGAGTTTCATCATCACGACAGCGTGATGACGGTGATGATGTTCTACCGACGCAGGGCTTCGCCTAAGCACCGCTACGATATGACCGAGGTGGAATATGGTGGAAGGGGGCACCGCACACGGCTAAGGAACGATCACGAAGATCAACTTGTGTGTCATGGGGTGCCCCCTTGCCCCCGTATATAAAGGAGGGAGAGGGGGAGGTGCGGCCGGCCCAAGGGGTGCGCCTGGAGGAGTTCTACTCCCACCGGGAGTAGGACTCCCCCTCTTGCCTTGTTGGAAAAGGAAGGGGGAAGGGAGAAAGAGGAAAGGGGGCGCCCCCCCCCTTCCTTGTCCTATTCGGACTAGGGGGGAGGGGGCGCGCAGCCTGCCCTGGCCGGCCCTCCTCTTCTCCCTTAGGGCCCATGTAGGCCCAATAACCTCCGGGGGGTTCCGGTAACCCCCCGGTACTCCGGTAAAATCCCGATTTCACCCGGAACGTTTCCGATATCCAAATATAGGCTTCAATATATCAATCTTTATGTCTCGACCATTTCGAGACTCCTCGTCATGTCCATGATCACATCCGGGACACCGAACAACCTTTGGTACATCAAAACACAAAAACCCTAATTACGATCGTCACCGAACTTTAAGCGTGCGGACCCTATGGGTTCGAGAACTATGTAGACATGACCGAGACACGTCTCCAGTCAATAACCAATAGCGGAACCTGGATGCTCATATTGGCTCGTACATATTCTACGAAGATCTTTATCGGTCAGACCGCATAACAAACGGGAGTTGCATAATCTCATAGTTATAGGAACATGTATAAGTCATGAAGAAAGCAATAGCAACAAACTAAACGATCAAGTGCTAAGCTAATGGAATGGGTCAAGTCAATCACATCATCTACTATATCTAAATAGGAGCTCCCCACTACTTGATTTCTCTCCACATGCAACCTATCCACATCAGCAAGCTGCCACGTCATACTTTTTCCTCAGCCATCGGTGATACATGCAGCCTTTAAAAAGACTCAATAGTCCTGTGGGCAACAAATAATTAGCAAGAAAAAATGGCTGTCGGTGGACTCTTCCTGTCCGCTGCCATGCCCAATGAACGGCAACAAATACACGCATGCAGTCGTTCCGGAAATAGCCATAAATATAGGATCGCAATTTACTATGGGAATTAAGACGCGGGATCCTTCATCTCCCTCATCAACGAATAAATCTCGGTCGATTCAAGTCCCCACCGAGTCTTCTTATCTTCCCTCTATCTCTATATCTCTCTCCATACTGAGCTGCCGCCGGCCAAGCCTTCAAGGGTCATCGCTGTCGGAGACCGGCGCACTGTTGCGGTGTTGACATACTAATTGTGTGTGCCACCGATTCGTTCAGATGTGTAGCTGAACGCCACAGTGAGCGGCGCCGCCGACTCGAATGCGACGACTCGCGTCCATCCGGCCCTCTGATGAGCACTACTCCCTTGGCACCTTGGCAAGTCGCTTACGCTGGTCGAGATCTTCCAGCTCGCGGCCGGCGCGCTCTGAAAGAAAGGCGCCCTTGTGGTGGTGCTCACAGACCAGTGTGTGGTCATCAACGCTTTTTTTGCAGCGAGGGCTGCGGACGTCGGCGCTGGGTACGCCTACATGCCGATGGGCGAGGCCGGGCCCTTGGATACTTCATCTGATGGTTTTTCTGTTTTGAATTTTTAGAAAAGAAGCAAAATATTCGGGACAAAGGATTGAGCTAGGACATATCCAACATGTATCCGGATTTCTTTTCCTTTATTATTAACCTATTTCTTCTCTGCTTAACCTATTTGCACTCATGTATCCGATTTTCATCTAGATTACTCTTTTCTTTATCAATTGTTTATTCATTTTATATGAATCTCCTATGATACCTTTTGGATCTATAGGTCAGTCATTAGGATTAGGTAAGAGTTTGGTCTGGGTAATCACTGTAACCCACAACGACTATATGTCAAAGCCTCTGAATTAGCTATAGTTGCACCCTGCAGTTTCGGTATAGTGATGAGCTTGGAATAAGAGGGATAATTCTTTACTTTTCTGCGCTGAAATGTGTCAATCTAATAAATATCGCAAATTACCAATTTCCATTTTTTTCATATCTCTTTAAATCATTGCTGAATTTCCCGCCGCAACGCGCGGGGTATCCTCTAGTTCTCCTAATGATGTGATCCCGTTAACCAAATAACAACTCATGTCTATGGTTAGGAAACATAACCATCTTTGATCAACGAGCTAGTCAAGTAGAGGCATACTAGTGACACTCTGTTTGTCTATGTATTCACACATGTATTATGTTTCCGGTTAATACAATTCTAGCATGAATAATAAACATTTATCATGATACAAGGAAATAAATAATAACTTTATTATTGCCTCTAGGGCATATTTCCTTCATCCTTCACATGCTTGCTTTGCATAATGAATGCCTTACCCGCTACTATCTTCTTCAGCACATCAATCTCCTAGAGGGCCTTGTGGGCTTCAGCCTTGGCGCTCCGGGCGCTTTCAAGCGCCTTCGCAAGCTCGGACTCTCACGTCTTAGAGTCAAGCTCCAAGGACTCGTGTTTTTCAGCGAGAACCTCGAGCTCTAGCTGCACCTCGCCTACTCGGGCTTCTTGTTTTTCCCGCTCAATGCGCTCCTTGGCCGCTTTGTCTTCGGCCTCGGACAGCGCCTTCTTCAGGGTCGCCACTTCGGTCGTGGCCCCTGGCAAATTCATGATGATCCTATTACTTTACACCCGAACTTCTTTTTAAATATATAGACAAGGTATTGCCTACCTTTTCTCTCCTCGAGCTGCCTCTTGGTAAGGCCGAGCTCGTCCTCGGACCGCTCCAGGTCCTGCTTTAGTGCAGAGACCTCCGCAGTACGTGTGGCAGCGGCCAGCAGTGAAGCCTGCACATACACATAGACATATTCTGATTAGACTCCTGAGTTATCATTTGATTCTCTATTCGGCCTTTCTTCGCGAACGCCGAACAGAGCATCAGGGGCTACTGTCCATGCGGTAATATTTTCTTATATTTTGATTGCTTACCTCAAAGCTTGTTAGGAGGCTGGCGCAAGCTTTGGTCAATCCGTTTTTGGCGGACTGAACTTTCTCGATCACCACACTCATGATAGTACGGTGCTCTTCGTCGATGGAAGCGCCGCAAAGTGCTTCTAGCAAGTTGCCCGGTGCCTCTGGATGGACAGAGGACACCGGCACGGGCGGCTTGCCCCCCTTAACGGGGGATCGCCTGCCGGAGTCCGGAACCACCAAAGGTTCCAGGGCAGTATTCGGCTGGGGGCCGAACTTGGAGCCCGTGGGAGTCTTGCTCCCTTTGAGCCTAAGGTCCGGAAGGTCGCCTCGAGGCGCCCCCAGGACTACCTCCCCTCAGCTCGGTGCCTTTCGGGACAACACCTCGACGTTGTCCGTAGGGCAGGGGGTGGAGGCGGTCGGAAGTGAATCACTATTCATATCCGACGAGTCAAATGAACCGTCCGACGAATCTATGTCGAGATGAGCTCGGGACGGACTGCATAATCATATGCGGCATAATGAGAAACAGTGCAATAAGACATACCATGAATTACTATGGTGTCCGGATACTTACGACTTCGCCACGGGAGTCTCCCTGGGTAACCACTTGTCGCCGCTATAGGCGGCCGTTGTGGAGCAGTTCAGAGGGAGGGTCCTTCCCTTCTTGGACCCTTCGGCCTCCCCGGTTGGGTCGGCCTTCCTTTTCTTGTCTCCCCTGGCTGGGGGGAGAACTTTCCTCCTCCTCCTCATTTTTGTGGGAGGAGTGCGCATCAGAGTCATCAGATGATGAGTCCGATACAACCTTGCGCCGGAGACCCTTCCGGGTCCCCGTGGCCTTCTTCTTGGTCTTCTTCACTGGCACCTCGTAAGGTGCCGGAACCAGCATCTCTGTTAGGAGAGCATCTGTAGGATCTTCAGGCAGGGGGGCTGGGCAATCGAGCTGCTCCACTGTCTTTATCCAGTCCTGTTAATGACATGGAAGCTTAGATCCCGCACATGATTTAACTGGGGCAAATAAATACCCTGTGAGATATAAAAACTTACCGGATTGGCATGGCGCTTTGCGCTGATTCCACGGTCCTCAGTGAGGGAAGGAGGTACCTCAGCGCCCTTGAACAGCACCCTCCAGACGTCCTCGTGCATCGTGTCGTAGAGCTCTCACAGCGTCTGGTGCTTGGCCGGGTTGAACTCCCACAAATTGAATGCCCGTCGTTGACACGGGAGGATCCGACGGAAGAGCATGACCTGGACCACGTTGACGAGCTTGATTTTCTTGCTCATCATGTTCCTGATGCTGGTATGGAGTTCGGTCAACTCTGCCGGAGAACCCCAGGACAGGCCCTTCTCTTTCCAGGAGGTGAGCCACGTGGGGATTCCGAATCGAAATTTGGGGGCCACCACCCAGTTGGTGTCACACGGCTCGGTGATGTAGAACCACCCCGATTGCCACCCCTTTATGGTATCCACATAGGAGCCCTCGAGCCAGGTGACGTTAGGCATTTTGCCCACCATGGCGCCTCCGCACTCTGCTTGCTGGCCAACCACCACCTTCGGTTTAACATTGAAGGTTTTCAGCCATAGGCCGAAGTGGGGCCTGATGCGGAGGAAGGCCTCGCACACGACGATAAACGCCTAGATGTTGAGGATGAAATTGGGGGCCAGATCATGAAAATCCAGCCCGTAGTAAAACATGAGCCTGCGGACAAACGGGTGGAGGGGAAATCCCAGTCCGCGGACGAAGTGGGTAAGAAAAACTACCCTCTCATGGGGTTCGGGCGTAGGGATGATCTGCCCCTCATCTGGCAGCCGGTGCGCGATATCCGCGGCCAGATATCTGGCTTCTCGTAACTTTGCGATGTGCTCCTCCGTGACGGAGGAGACCATCCACTTGCCTCCTGCTCCGGACATGCTTGGAGTGGTTTGAGAAGAAAAATGCGAACTTGGGCACTGGAGCTCGAGTGTGTGAGAATGGATAAGAAAGGAGGTAGAAGGAATGGGTAAAAGGGGTGAATCCTTGTCCCTTTATAAGGGCGGAAGAGGCGATGCGCCTCCCCACTTGCCTGGTAAAATCGCTTATTCCCCAAGCGCCGTAATCGATGGCGCGGTTGGGTTACCCACGTCCGTATTGATGAGAATCCCGTAATAAGGGGGACACGATCTCTGCTTTGACAAGACGTGTCAAGAAAACCGCCCCCGCGATATGTGCGGTGCTGGTTGAGAAAAACGGTTCGAATAATGACCGGGCCATGACAAGATGTCATGCTATCAAACGTGTCAGCAGATTGGTTTTGTGGAAATATTATTCTCTCTACGGTAGTATGTGGAACTTGTTTTGCAGAGCCGGACACTATCCTTGGGTTCAAAATCTTCTATGGAGTATTCAGAGGAGGAACCCGCCTTGCAATGCCGAAGACAAAACTGCGCGCCGGACTCATCGTCATTGAAGTCTGGTTCAGGGGCTACTGAGGGAGTCCTAGATTAGGGGGTCTCCGGACAGCCGGACTATATCCTTTGACCGGACTGTAGGACTATGAAGATACAATATTGAAGACTTCGTCTCGTGTCCGGATGGGACTCTCCTTGGCGTGGAAGGCAAGCTTGGCAATACGGATATGTAGATCTCCTCCCTTGTAACTGACTCTGTGTAATCCTAGCCCCCTCCGGTGTCTATATAAACCGGAGGGTTTAGTCCGTAGGACAACAAACAATCATACCATAGGCTAGCTTCTAGGGTTTAGCCTCTACGATCTCATGGTAGATCAACTCTTGTAATACTCATATCATCAAGAACAATCAAGCAGGACGTAGGGTATTACCTCCATCAAGAGGGCCCGAACCTGGGTAAACATCGTGTCCCCTGCCTCTTGTTACCATCCGCCTTAGACGCACAGTTCGGGATCCCCTACCCGAGATCCGCCGGTTTTGACACCGATAGTGGCCCTTCAAGGAAGCAAGGACCCAGGATCGCCATGCGCGATGCCGATGATGAGCCACCAAGGAACGCTCCTGTGCGGCCTTATGAATGGCCTTCAGAGGACTTCATGGATCGAGCAGGAATTAAGGAAGAATTTAACGCGTATTTGCGTAACACTGATCTTGTGAGCTTCGAGGAGTGCCGCCAGTACCACTATCTCACTAGTTCCTTTGTGACGAGGTTTGAATTTTCATCTTCACGCAATTCTCAAACTGTTCTGTTTGATCTTTATGAAAAATCTTATACTATGGACTTAGAGGGTTTTACCACTGCTTGCAAACTCCCACAATGGGGTAGTCCTCGTGAACCTCGCAAATCTGAATTTAGAGATTTTCTTGCCAGTATAACTGTGGGTGAATCTAGAGACATAACACAAGCTACAATAGGGAGTATTCATTTTTCTGCTACACATTATTTTGCTCTCTTCATAGGCAGGTGCATAAATGGTAAGGATGAAGCATGTCACATGTGTGTCCCTGACCTCAGTATCCTTAGGAGTGCTGTGTTAGGAGATAAATTTTATAATTTGGGAGCTATTGTTGCACGCAGGTTGCATAATAATAGATTTAATGGAGATTTCTTTGGTGGAATTTATGCAACTTGCTTAGCTGATTTTCTTGGTGTAACCATACGTGATGATGATATTGAATTGCCTCCTACTTATCTAGACTTTAATGCTATGGTTCACCATCAGTTTGTTGAGAGGAATGAACTGCCTCTCCAGTACTGACTAATCTTTGACAGGCGTCACGCTGTCAATATTGTCCTCCCTGTTCCCGCTTTCTTTGACTTTCAGGAAAAAGGGAGACATTACATAACCAGAGAGGAGGCGGGGGAGTATAAGAGGAGGGCTGAGATAGCTCGCCTCCAAGCTGCAGCACACGATGCAATGACCTCTGCATCGCAGTACGGCCCCAACTACAACTATGGATATCCGCTAGGCCATCCGTGGCAATAAACAAACTTAGGCCAAAATCCTAAGCTTGTGGGAGTACGTATTTCTCACAGACATTACATTCATGTTCACACACTTATTGCTAGATGTCGGTGCTCCTACTTTTTTACTGTAATATCCATGCTAGTTTATTTTCTTTTTCCTGCTTTCTTCTTGTGTGTTTAATAAACTTTAAGAAAAACTAAAAAATTTAGTGGTAGCTTTTAGTCAGTTTACTTTTCATGATGTGGTAGTAATAAAACCCAAAAATATTACCTGTTCTTCTTTTGCTTGTTGGGAGCTTTCCCGTGTAAATAGTTTTATTTCTTTTCTTTTCTTTGGGGTCGATAGGAGAAGACTATGATTAAATTGTTGAAGTGGCTCTTATATGCATTATTGTTGATTTAACCAAGAGCCCATATTACCTTGTCTTCTCCTATTTATTGAATGCTCGCAGATTCTAGCTTAGTCCAATGCATGCGCACTGTTATTATTATTCACTTCGTTCGGTCGTGCAAGTGAAAGGCAATTATGACGATATATGATGGACTGAATGAGATGAGAGAAGCTGGTATGAACTCGACCTCTCTTGTTTTTGTAAATATAATTAGTTCATCATTCCTGATTCAGCTCATTATGAATAAACATGTTTACAATGACAATTAGAGATTATAGTTGCTTATGCCATGCTTAATTAGCTAGGAGTTCATAATGGTTTACCTTGCGTGCCAACATGCTATTAAAATGGTTGTGATGTGGTATGATGGGGTGGTATCCTCCTTTAAATGATTTAAGTGACTTGACTTGGCATATGTTCACACATGTAGTTGAAACAAATCAACATAGCCTTCACGATATTTATGTTCATGGTGGGTTATATCCTATTCATGCTTGCACTCAATGTTTATTAATTTTAATGCATGTTCATGACTGTTGTCGCTCTCTAGTTGGTCGCTTCCCAGTCTTTTGCTAGCCTTCACTTGTACTAAGCGGGAATACTTCTTGTGCATCCAATCCCTTAAACCCCAAAGTTATTCCATATGAGTCTACCATACCTTTCTATATGCGGTATCTACCTGTCGTTCCAAGTAAATTTGTATGTGCCAAACTCTAAACCTTCAAATGAAATTCTATTTTGTATGCTCAAATAGCTCATGTATCAACTAGGGTTGTCCTTATCTTCCATGTTAGGCGGGTTATTCTCAAGAGGAGTGGACTTCGCTCCTCACTCACGAGAAAATGGTTGGACACCGGGATGCCCAGTCTCATGCTTTATGCAAACTAAATCAAAATAATTGCAAACAAAACTCCCCCTGGGACTGTTGTTAGTTGGAGGCACTCGTTGTTTCGAGCAAGCCATGGATTGATACTTGTTGGTGGAGGGGGATTATAAACTTTACCATTCTGTTTGGGAAACGCCTATAATGTGTGTAGCATGGAAGATATCGCCATCTCTTGGTTGTTATGTCGACAATGAAAGTATACCGCTCAAAATATTATTTATCTCTGATTTAAAATCGAGCTCTGGCATCTCTACAAATCCTTGCTTCCCTCTGCGAAGGGCCTATCTATTTACTTTCATGTTGAGTCATCACCCTCTTATTAAAAAGCACCAGCTGAAGAGCACTGCTGTCATTTGCATTCATTACTATTAATTTATATTGGGTATGACTATGACTGGATCTCTTTTACCATGAATTATAATGTCTAGTCAGTCCTTAATCTTTAAAGGTGCTCTGCATTTATGTTTTGCGGTCTCAGAAAGGGCTAGCGAGATACCATCTTGTTATATCATATCATGATTGTTTTGAGAAAGTGTTGTCATCCGAGATTTATTATTATTGCTCGCTAGTTGATTATGCCATTGACATGAGTAAACATGAGACCTAAATGTTATTGTGAATATGGTTAGTTATAATCTTTGCTGAAAACTTGAATGCTAGCTTTACATATTTACAACAACAAGAGCAAACAGAGTTTGTAAAAGTTTTTCTTTATCACTTTCAGTTTATCAACTGAATTGCTTGAGGACAAGCAAAGGTTTAAGTTTGGAGGAGTTGATACGTCTCCGTCGTATCTACTTTTTCAAACACTTTTGCCCTTATTTTTGACTCTAACTTGCATGATTTGAATGGAACTAACCCGGACTGACGCCGTTTTCAGCAAAATTGCCATGGTGTTATTTATGTGCAGAAACAAAAGTTTTCGGAATGACATGAAACTCCACAGAACTTATTTTTGGAAAATATTAAAAATACTGGAAGAAGAATCCATGTTAGGGGGCCTCCACCTGTCCACGAGGGTGGGGGCGCGCCTGCCCCCTGGGCGCGCCCCCTGCCTCGTGGGCCCCCTGTTGCTCCACCGACCTCAACTCCAACTCCATATATTCGTATTCGGGGAGAAAAAAATCAGAGAGAAGGATTCATCACGTTTTACGATACAGAGCCACCGCCAAGCCGTAAACTCTTTCGGGAGGGCTGATCTGGAGTCCATTCGGGGCTCCGGAGAGGGGAATCCGTCGCGTCGTCATCATCAACCATCCTCCATCACCAATTTCATGATGCTCACCGCCGTGCGTGAGTAATTCTATCGTAGGCTTACTGGACGGTGATGGGTTGGATGAGATTTATCATGTAATCGAGTTAGTTTTGTTAGGGTTTGATCCCTAGTAGCCACTATGTTCTGAGATTGATGTTGCTATGACTTTGCTATGCTTAATGCTTGTCACTAGGGCCCAAGTGCCATGATTTCATATCTGAACCTATTATGTTTTCATGAATATATGTGAGTTCTTGATCCTATCTTGCAAGTCTATAGTCACCTACTATGTGTTATGATCCGGCAACCCCGAAGTGACAATAATCGGGACCACTCCCGGTGATGATCGTAGTTTGAGGAGTTCATGTATTCACTATGTGTTAATATTTTGTTCCGATACTCTATTAAAAGGAGGCCTTAATATCCCTTAGTTTCCATTAGGACCCCGCTGCCACGGGAGGATAGGACAAAAGATGTCATGCAAGCTCTTTTCCATAAGCACGTATGACTATATTCGGAATACATGCCTACATTACATTGATGAATTGGAGCCAGTTCTGTGTCACCCTATGTAATGACTGTTACATGATGAACCGCATCCGGCATAATTCTTCATCACCGATCCAATGCCTACGAGCTTTTCACTTATTGTTCTTCGCTTATTTACTTTTCCGTTGCGACTGTTACAATCACTACAAAACCCAAAAATATTACTTTTGCTACTGCTACCGTTACTTTCATATTACTTTGCTACTAAATACTTTGCTGCAGATATTAAGTTATCCAAGTGTGGCTGAATTGACAACTCAGTTGCTAATACTTGAGAATATTCTTTGGCTCCCCTTGTGTCGAATCAATAAATTTGGGTTGAATACTCTACCCTCGAAAACTGTTGCGATCCCCTATACTTGTGGGTTATCAGTGAGTTATCATGTTATTTGCATAGAAGTTACCGTCGTACGTTTCAACGACACCCCCACCCCGACCCCTCCGACAAAGTTATCAGGTCTACCATGTATGAGTTATCATGTTATTTGCACAGAAGTTACCGTGGCATGTTTCAGCGACTTGCCCCACCCCATCCTCGCCGACCAAGTTATCATAAGTTATCAGGTCCGCCATGTTTGAGTTATCATGTTATTTGCACAGAAGTGATCATGGCATGTTTCAGCGACTTGCCCCACCCCCCCCCTGGCCGACCAAGTTATCAAGACCGGGGTACATAAGTTATCAGGTCTGCCATGTTTGAGTTATCATGTTATTTGCACAGAAGTTATCGTGTATGTTTCAACAACTCCCTCACCCCCACCCTCGCCGACAAAGTTTTTAGGATCGGGGTACATAAGTTATCAGATCTATGAATTTTGAGTTACCATGTTATTTACATTAAAGTTAACGGAGGATATTTCATCAACCCTCCCCCCCCTCCCGGTCGGTAAAGTTAGCAGGAACGGGGTACCTAAGCGCGGAAAAAATCGAACACTAAATTAACTCGTTTTTATGCATACGTATTAGAGGGGACATGTTAAATAGCCCATTTACTTTCTTTTGCCCAATAAAGAATCGTAGGTCAGGTGGTAGGCTAGTTAAGTTGGCTCACTAATGATGCAAGGATCGAATCCTCTCTTGTTCACACCAATTTTTGCGTGAAAAAATCTTGAACGAAAAAAGATCTAAAAAAGAAAAAAATGGATCGGGAGGAGAGCAAGAAATAGAATCTAGAGAGGGGAAAAAATGATAAATTAAGTTCGCCAGATCTGCACTATAGATGGAGGGCTGCACTAGAGCAGTCATCTACTTGCGGGATTCGATTCCTACGTACGACGCACGGGCATTGTATTCTACCAGTAGAAAGAACATGGAGTAGAGTATCTACCAATCGGTAAAGTGTAGTACGCCCGTGACATCGGGGGAGCCGTGAACGACGCACGCAAATTTCTCCGCCTCTTATCGATACTGGAACTCAGAGCATAGGAGGGAAAGTCGATTTATGGATGGAATCAAATACGCAGTATTTACAGAAAAAAGTCTTCGTTTATTGGGAAAGAATCAATATACTTTTAATGTCGAATCGGGATTCACTAAGACAGAAATAAAGCATTGGGTCGAACTCTTCTTTGGTGTTAAGGTGGTAGCTGTGAATAGCCATCGACTACCTGGAAAAGGTAGAAGAATAGGACCTATTCTGGGCCATACAATGCATTACAGACGTATGATCATTACCCTTCAACCGGGTTATTCTATTCCACTTCTAGATAGAGAAAAAAACTAAAGGAGAATACTTAATAATACGGCGAAACATTTATACAAAACACCTATCCCGAGCACACGCAAGGGAACCGTAGACAGGCAAGTGAAATCCAATCCACGAAATAATTTGATCCATGGACGGCACCGTTGTGGTAAAGGTCGTAATTCCAGAGGAATCATTACCGCAAGGCATAGAGGGGGAGGTCATAAGCGACTATACCGTAAAATAGATTTTCGACGGAATCAAAAAGACATATCTGGTAGAATCGTAACCATAGAATACGACCCTAATCGAAATGCATACATTTGTCTCATACACTATGGGGATGGTGAGAAGAGATATATTTTACATCCCAGAGGGGCTATAATTGGAGATACTATTGTTTCTGGTACAAAAGTTCCTATATCAATGGGAAATGCCCTACCTTTGAGTGCGGTTTGAACTATTGATTTACGTAATTGGAAGTAACCAATTAGGTTTACGACGAAACCTAGAAATCGATCACTGATCCAATTTGACTACCTCTACGGGATAGACCTCAACAGAAAACTGTTGAGTAACGGCAG
>NC_053028.1:657966484-658070864 GCF_003073215.2 Triticum urartu | reverse complement strand
TAACATGAATATCTCTCATTCTCTTCCATTCTTAGGCCTTCCTAAAATAAGACAAATATAAAGCAATCGAGCCAAAGAGAAAATCATGAAGCATCTAAGGTTTCCTTATCTTTTTACAATCTAGCTCCTCCGGATACGATCATGCTTAATGTTACTGGCGCATGTTAATGTCTTAATCTCATAATAGACGAAAGAACGATAGGGAGTTGGTATCAAATCCATACCGATGATGAATGCATTCCATTCCATCGGTTAAGTTGGTATCCTCAGGAAAAAACAAAGCAGCGGAGTACCCATTTTTACATGAGAAAGAAAATGAGCTGATTTGAAGCTCTGCTCTTGTTATGTTGAACAAACGCCCTGCGGGGCACGCCCTCCGGGGGTTTACGCCAGGAATTCCGTAGAAGAGAGTCTTGGTAAGAAATAAATAAAAAAGGTACAGTCTACCGCAAGTAAAAAACCCATAGCTTCTATCGCTGACGGGGCCTTTCAGGCTATCTAAAATACCACCATCGTAAAGGAGGATTCGAAGAAGACGGCATGACCGGGAGAGAGACGCAAGGATGGGACTGGAACGATTGAGACGCCGTCTCCCTCTCCTGCGATCTCCTCTACGACGAGCGACGCCGCCTGCCTCATCTCCTGGCACCAGCAGCGACCCCGCCGCTCGCCGTCTCCGGTGAGGAGCCTCACCTCGCAACCTCCTTCCTTCCCCCCATCACCCTCCGTCCCGTCCATCCCCATAGCCGGCGAGACGTTGCGACCTCACGTCCAGATCTACCCGTCCCTGCCCATTGCTCCGTCCAATTCGATCCCATCCCATTCCCATCGTCTCTGGGATTCGATTTGGTTGCCGCTGGTGGATCCGGGAGTCCATAAGACGACCGCTTCCTATGCGTTGCCCCTGCAGCCAAATGAGCCCTTTAGGGAATCCGTTAGTTTTTAATCTGATGATGTAACTGCTCCGAATTTTGCTTTGAGGTTTGGGCTTGACGTCGTGAGGAAAAAACATTTCACAACAAATCCTGGTGAATATTGGGCTTGTAGCTTGATTTCATTTCAATCCCCTCCAGTATGATTGTCTTGGATGATGTGAATGCAATTGCAGTTATTCAGTTTATCACCGGCAAGTTTGCCTTTGTTATCTGCTGCTTTTCTTCTTATCATCACACAACTCCAACTTGTTTTCCTATAACATACGTAGCTTCTATCTTGATGCAGAGTCCTGAATAGCTTGCTGCCGGCCGTGGCCATTAACCAGCTTCTGAGGAAACTATTCAGAGCCAGTCTGCTTCTGTAAGGGCTTTGTTACAACTCCTGCTTCTGTATGCAGTCTGCTGAAAAACTAGTCCAGTATTCAGTCCCCTTATTATTTGTTTTAGATTCCACGGTTGTACTAGGCTAGGGTGAACCTCCTTCTCCGGCGACCGGCCTCCATTCCAGCCCCTCGCTACCAGATACAGCAGATCTACACAGGTGGAGATCCCTGTTTGTGTGCGGTGCACTGTACCTGGCGGTCCTCCATAGCCATGGTATGTTACTTGCCCTCTCCTTCGTCCAGACCTTGTCATTCACTGGACGTCATTGTTGCCGAATTTGGGCAGACACTGAGTCTGATTAGGTTCCATTTTGAATGTTTAATGTTGGAGAAGTTGGCGCATAAAGATTGGTGCCATTTTGAATGCTCTGTTTTTCATTACTGAAGGCGATACTATCACTAACCAATGTGGTGCACCTCAATGCCTCATCAGCCATCACAAAATCCCTGTTCATATTTTGTGGTTACTTACCAGAGCAAGTTTGGGAAGGTCCTGGAAGCTTATGTTGAAGTAGAGCCCAACAGCTAGAAAATTCTAGTTTGACGCCATCAGTACTTGAGATGACAATACTTTTCTGAAATGAAGCAAAACGTTAAGCCTAAAAATATAGAACTCCAGTCTTGATTGTCATACAAATGGAAACCCTTTCTCAGTATTGAAGTACAACTATAGCACTTGATTTATTTCCAAATCAAATGACGAAGCTATATGACACTTCCATTTGCACGTCAAACATACAAGCCATATAGTTGTATGGTGCCTTCTGCTTATAAAAGTCAACAAGGTATTCCAAACAGGACAAAAGGTAGTACGGTGACATAAATTTTGTGGGGTCAAAGTTACACCTTTAGGAATACCTTTCATGGGTTTAGGGGTTTGATGAAGGTAATATGAATGGTAGCAAACAACTATCAAATGTGCCCATCGCTTGCTTTAGTTTCACATACTAGTTTTGTTAGTTCTAGTTTGATCATGGTTGACGTTAACTAGCGATATGTGAGCACCATATATGTTTCTGCCTTGAGGACAAGTTTATCACTCTAGTTTCACTGATGATGATGGGATCACAAAAGCCTGTGGGTGTCCTTTGCTTCCACTGAAAACTCATATCAAGGGCCCAGCCCCAGCCTCAGATTCAGGTACCGGTACAACATCAGACACACTTAATGGTGTACTTCCATTGCTGCATGACCATGCCAAACTGCTAACTAATGTTGATGCTATTACAGATAAAGCGGATATAGTCGATGAAGCGATAACTTTCTTCCGAGCAAATGTTTTCTTCAAAAACTTCCATGTCAAAAGCCCAGCAGACAAGTTGCTTATCTATCTGACATCTTACATCAATATTGCCTTGAAAAGACTAGAAAGCTGCCGGACACTGGCTGTTGGAACTAAGGCAATCATTAACCTGGGGTTGGAAACTGTTCCTGTGCCCGGGGAACCGGGGTTTCCTTTCCCTGGACTTTTCACTCTTCCCGAATCCCAGGAAGAAGCAGGTATATAGCTCTCATCAAATTCAATGCATATTTGCACGTGCATGTGCTTTATTGATAGCAAGTTAGCAACTAAGCTAACTCTTTTCTGTAGAAGTAATAAGTTATTTGCTTGGTATTTCACGTGATTTACTTCTTGAGAGAAACAAGCAGTAGTATTTTAATAAAGCCGTAGGATAGTTCAGCTATAAAGTGGTATACACCAAATCTAACCGAAGAATAGTCTTACTCCCATGGATTGTGATCCTCAATTAAGCATTTCTCCGCTCTAATGCAGAATTGTTGAGGAACTATCTGAAGCAGATAAGGGAGGAAACAAGCGGGAGGCTGCTCAACTGTGCATACAGAGCTAATGGCACTCCAAACAAATGGTGGTTGGCTTTTGCAAAGAGGAAGTTCATGAACCTTGTCATCCTTTAGAGTGTAATTAAGCATTTCAGCTACAGGTTAGATGTGTTTTTGTATATCCTTATTTCACTCGGACATTTATTTATATGATGATGTAAATAATCTTTCTTCTGAAGTATTCAAGTATAAAATGCCAAAAACAGTTTCTTGCAATGTACTGCTGTTATCGTGGCATTCGCTGAATTAATTCTTCCTTCTCTTCCTGTGGGTCTGGCTCGAAATCGGACCGATTTTGCCATTGATGCAGTGTTATGCAGAGTGAATAATTTATCCTGATTATAGTTCTCAGGATATTGACGCTATAATTTAGATACGAAGTACTGGCTAGTTAACAAGTACTTCTTTGGGGCTAGGTTAACAATTGTATATTTAAGTGAAAAACTGGTATTACTCTATGTTACTGTTAGCAGGAGAAACGATTGCTTAAATCTTTTGAATGGCCTGACAGGCGCATTTGGACCTTGTTCAGGTTTACCTTCTTTTCCATGCAGCGATGTAGAAGTCATTGCACTCCAGAGAGGTCTCAAACTCCTGGAGAGCCCTACGCGGCGATCTTGGTCGGCTGTTTCCAGCGTGCTAATTTGATAGGTGCTATCTCCTTTAAACACTGGCCCAGGGATGCAAATCGTTTGAAGCACACTTAATAAATATGCTTTTGATTATAAGTCTAGTTTTAATTGCGATGGTGACCCTCCTAGATTTATTTTGCTTTCAGTGTTGACCGATATCTCTCTCTGATATTCAATAAAGCTCGGGACGAGGCATTCTCATAAAACAATGGATCTTGTTGATGTTATTAAACCTGTGTTATGGAGCAGATGTTGTCCTGAATGTTCTCTGTAGAATGCCATATGTGCCTGATTCTTTCACCAATCACCAGATATGCTGTTAACGGTTAACTGGTGAATAGATCTGATGACGGGCCATGTGTGGTGGCTCATCATTGGAACTTGCTACACTGACTAGAGGTTGATAACAACTGCGTAGGGGTCTTAGAGCAATTCTAGCCGATCGCCTATAACCGGTTAGAGTAAAGTCCTGGTTTTCTCCTCTAACCGGCACGTAGGCGAACTCTTGAAACCGTTAGGTGAGTAAATTTTTTACTCCTTGGCACCGCGGCTCCTAAATATACCCGGCTTCCACCCGGCCGAGTAAAAGTTGCAGCCTCTTTTCTACGCCTCCACCCCCACTGCCGGCGACTACCCACCACCTTCACCGCTTCTCTTCACCCTCGCCGCCCTTTTGCTTGAGCCCGAGCCGGTCGCCGTTGCCGGAGTCGAGCTAAAACACTATTGCCGCCGCATCGACCCCGTCGCTGGAAAGCGCCTTGGATCTTCTTCCTTGTAGCCGCACCGGCACCTTGTCGTGCTTTGCCGGTCATCTCCATGCCTTGCCGACCGCTAGTATTGGCTCAACATCATCGGCCGGCTGTTACACTTCCGCCGCCTTGCAAGTATTTCGACAGTTTTCCTAGGTGAGTCTTTTTTAGCTTGTTTGTCTCGTTTTTTCTTTTTTTAGTTGAATTCAACTAGTCATTTAGTTTGAAGATGAAGAGGCTGAGAGAGATGATCTTCTAGGACTCTTCGTCACCGGAGGAGGAAGAAGATGACGTTGACTTCAAAATGGTCGTTGGGATGATCTTCAATGATGATATTTGGCGACCGAGGAGAGGATCGCAGTTCGGCCGCATGCAACTCAAACCATAATAGAGCGGAGGGCTATGCCAAGATTATGAGAGATTATTTCGACCCTAATCAAATCTATCCAGAGAAGTATTTTCACCGCAAATTTCAGATGCACACAAGTCTTTTTCTCACCATTGCAAAAGCCATGGAGAAGCATGCGGAGAGATAAGGCCTTGTACAATGGGAGGTGCTTAATTAGCGAAGGTGCTTAGAGAAATAAACCAGACTTTTCTTAAGCACCGGTGCTTATTTGTACAGAATAGACGCTTAACTAAGCGTCTCTTCTGTAGAAATAGGCATCGATGCTTCAGAAAAACCCGGTTTATTTTTCTAAGCATCTCTCTAAACACCTCCCATTGTACAAGGCCTAAGAGGGCACCTTCAGGCGGTGGCGCCTAGAAGAGGCCATTGGCGTCAGTGCGACGGCGTCCGAGACTCCACTAACAAGGCAGCCTCTTACCGTGAGGTTTCCCCTGTCGCCCTCTCCAATCTGAATCTGTAGTAATTTTCCTTTGAGGGTGCAGCAGGGTTAGTGCTACGCTGAAAGTCCTTGCTGTCTTCATCCACGAGTCTCAGTCCAGACTCCAGACTTGTATATTTCATGGAGCTAAAACAGTAGAGTACTACATTATTTCGAGAATGAAAAACATTTTTTTACAGTAGGTGGCATGACCAATTCTTGAGCTGATGCTTATACTATTCATTAACCGTATATACTGAACCATGGATATCTCATTAGGAAGTTTCTGGTGCCAACTTGGAGTGCCCGGTCAGTGCTACGGTCCAAGTTGTTGCTGTCTTCGTCCATGAGTCTCAATCCAGATTTTTTTTAGAAAAAGAGGATGACCCCCGGCTTCTGCATCTGGGAGATGCATACGGTCACTTTATTGATTATTCTCGAGGACCGTACAAAATATTACAACAATGTGCCTGAATCTGCCATCTTGGCAACATATGCCGCTACTCCTATCCAATATGATGAAGGGGTGCTAGCTGGGCCACTACCCAAACCACTCACCTAAGCCTAACATCAAAAGCCGGAAGCCGAAACTCATTCGGAAGCCCCAACCGAGCCACATACCGGGTCTGGGGCACAATCCGGTCAGACGCACTCGTGTGTCATCGCCGCCATCTTCCACAGGTCTTCAGATCATATTGAGGCTTCTACCTTGTCTGGCCACTTTGCCATCGACGTCACCATGACGCCAGACAACAACCTCCTCCTGCGCGAGCCCATCTCCGCGCATCGAACACCAAGTCTCCACAGCGCCATGCCATCGATCTCCGCCGCCATCAATGTGTGAGATGAAGTACCGCTCCACCATCCCTCCAGCCAGCACTTGCTCCAAAACGATGCCCCCAGAAGGGAAAGCGATAGAACGCCATCATCATCCGATTCGGAAGACCCAGATCTGGGGTTTCCCCTGAGCACCCCGAGCCTGATGGCGCAGACTGTCGGCGATGCCTCGACCATCGGCAGTAGCTCCACCAGACGAGTGTCGCCTACGTCGCCGCAGCCTCCAAGATGAAACTGACCAGAATGCATGTGTCGACACCGAACCGCCACCACTTCCACCGCCGCTTGAGCAGCCCCCGAGCAACGCCTTCAGGAAGGAGCACGCCACCGTGGTGTCGTCGTCGCTTGGAACAGGGGGGTTTGAGGTTTTCACCTGAGCTCCTGGGAGGGGTGGAAGGAAGGAGGTCCTCTCCGAAGCCTCCAACAAGGGAAGCAACACCCAAAGGCACTGCCATCGGAGTGGCCTCCACGCCGGCCAAGAGATTCCCCCGGAACCCTTCCAACCACCGGATCTGCAAGGCCAGCACCCAAGAACGGTGACCGAAGCCACCAAGGGCCGGATCCGCTGCAGATCGGAGTAGATCGGGGTCGAGGACGAACATCACCATGGCCACCAACATCCAGCGAGGAACCACCGCCGCAGCCGAAGCCCACCACCTCCCGCCATCCACATGGACAGGGAAGTGGCCCACCTGTCCAAGCCGGCGCGGCCAGGTTGCGCCGCGTGCCACCAGCCAGGGCCGCCGCCATGGATCCGAGGCTCCCCGCCCGAGGAGGAGACGCCTGGATCCTCGCCGCCACCTTCACCAGTACCACGCGGCGGCGCCGGTGAGTACCTCGGGCGGCGGCGGAGAGGGGGGACGCACAGGGAGGAGCGGGTCGGGGCGATTAGGGTTTGCCCCCGAGTCGCCTCAGAGGAGGCGGCGCGGGGGGTGACAGAAACCTCCTGCCTATTAACAAAACTAATGACAATTGTCACCAATCTCAATGAGTCTCAATCCAGATTCCAGACAATATATGTCTTCCAGGTAAAACAGACATCAGTAGTACTCAATCAGTAGTAAAACAGACAATATATGCCCGGAAGTACATTATTTCAAGTATGAAGCACAAATTTCTTAAACTTCTTGAACTGAAGCTTATACTTTTTCTTAATCCTATGCTATACAATGTGTACCTCATGACTCTCCAAGCATGCTGCTCGCATAAAGGAAACGTTACTACATATTCAGATTGGAGCTTGGTGTAAGACTTAACAGGGCGACAGGGAAACCTCATGGCAAGCTGCACTTCCGCTAGTCGTTGGGCGGCTGTCAAGCTGGCCATGACGGCCTCCTCCTGTCACCCATGCCGCCTACTGAAGCGACCCGAATTGTTTGATTTGCTTCTAAACGGATCTAACGACAAACTCCAGCAACATTGGATTTAGGACTTGGGAGTTAGGATGCTGCTCGCTGTAGCTTCTTGCAGGCATATTTGCACATCAAAGATAAGAGCAACCGGCACATAAGGAAAATAATACTGATGTCCAAACCGACACATTAAGGTCCACACAGAATAGATCACAGTACACAACTAGCTCTACTAAAAGCTGGCAAACATCTAACGGCCATCTAGAGTTGTGATGCTTATCCCATTCATAGATTTTTCCATCTGTTCTGTTGCTTGTCCGACTTCACAATTACCTAGAGCATAATACGCGGGTTTCTTTGGTGCTGGAACCAGCGCACTTCCGTTCTCCAACATGAATATAACAGATGACATTAGGGGGCGATCATCAGGATGGTTTTGAACACACAAGAGTCCTACATGAATGCACCGTACAGCTTCTTCTAGAGGACACCTCTCTAAGACAGATGATTCCACCAATTCCGCGGCGTTTCCGTCTTCCCATAGCCTCCATGCCTGAACCAGCAACCGACTTAAGTTATGATCAAGGTATCATTATATTGCTTGGACCAATGAAATTTTGCGCTTCAAATATATATACTTACATAAGCTATAAGGTTGGAGAAGTTGGTCGTGAGTTCTGATGAGCTGATCTTGAAACCACTTACAATCTCCAAGAGAAGTACACCAAAGCTATAAATGTCTGATTTTACAGAAAAGGCACCTCCCATCACATATTCTGGTGACATGTAACCACTGTTTATATAAATTCAACACAAATAAGTGCACAGTGTGAGCAAAATAGTACACAGAAAGGGAAAAAAGAGTAAGATAAGGGTTGGCTAGGACATTTAGTTACTTACTATGTACCAACAACTCGCGTAGTCTTTGCATGCTGCTGGTTTTCACCAAAGATCCTTGCCATACCGAAATCTGATATTTTGGGATTCATTTTTGTATCCAACAAAATGTTACTTGCTTTGAGATCTCTATGAATGATAGTTAATTGTGAATCTTGGTGGAGATAAAGAAGCCCTCTTGCTACACCTTTAATTATCTTAAACCGTGTGGGCCAATCAAGCACAGATTGTCTTGCAGCACCTTTCAATAATAAATATCAAATGAAGTATACCATTAGTCATCTGGAAAATACCTTTTTACGTTGTAAGAACTTTTAGTGATGTGTAATCGAATAAGGACATACCAAAAAGGAAAGCATCCAAACTTTTGTTGGGTAAGTATTCATAGATCAGTAACCTCTCATCTCCGTGAATGGAGCAGCCAAGAAGTCTGACTAAGTTCTTATGCTGCAATTTAGCAAATAGAACTATTTCATTCTTAAACTCCGCAATACCTTGCCTAGAACCCTCACTAAGCCTTTTGACAGCAACTTCCTTGCCACCTTCCAGCAGTCCCTACATGTTTGCATCATTATAAAATGTAAGATGCTGAAAGTGAGCGTTTTTCACTGGGACAATTATCCTTAAAATGAGCACACTAGTAAAACTTTATGTTACCTTGTAAACTTTGCCGAAACCTCCCCTTCCAATTTGGTTGGAGTCAGAGAAATTATCCGTTGCTGTAGCAATGTCTTCGAAGCTAACAAAGGGAAACTCCACATATTCGCCTCCAATTTCATTTGAAGAGCTGGCATATCTTAACATCTGTCTTTGTTCGATTTCCTTGTTTCGCCACTTGCCTAATAAACATCATGTTTTTTTGTCAACAGTTAGACAACAAAGTTGTATTCTGTAATCAGGGACTCATGTTTGTTCTACCTCTGTATATGCATACCGTTACAAAGGCTATGCATGACAGTATCACCAGGCTTCCAATAGTCGGGGTTACAACCTTTACCAAATTGTTGTTCTTTTGATCTGCAAAAATTATGGCATTACTTTTTCAGGGATAGGCATCAAGCATTACTTGCGACACTACATAGTACCATAACTGATCTCTACTAACCGAGTGAACACAAAAACATGTATGAGATTTTTAAATATCGTCTTCCTCTCATACTGAATACTTGCAAATTTACTCATTTTACAAACACCTCAAGGTTACTGTTATGCTGTTAAATTCACAAGAATTTTACATTTAGCACTCCCTGCCAAAGAGTTGGTGTCAAATGATGTGAAGGCTACTTGATTGACATAAAACCTGTCAAGTGCAGTTACACAACACCTTAAGGACACGAAGAAAATAATGCTAGGGCTCGACGATGCATACCTGGAGAGTCAGCAAGCCGGAGGTACAGATTCTCGCCATTGTTGCTGAACTTCCATGTGTCAACAAGCTCCCCTGTCCAGACTAAGCACCTTGACGGGTCTTCATAAGTGCCATCACTGCTCAAGTTGGCATATGCATATGCTGTACATGAGCAATTGCTGCTGCACTCAGCCGCGCATTGGTCGAAACTTCTGTTCTTGATGTGCAAGAAGTTGGCAGGGACCTTCATCACAGGCAAAGCCACAAAATGATTTGGCTTTCCACATTTCAGAGGTTCCATTCTCCGACATCCTCTGGAGAAGTCAAGATCATCAAGCTCGTACCCATCAAGGCACTGGCATTTTTGGACAGTTCCACTGAAATCACAATAGCCGAATGAGCCACACGAGGCGTAGAACTCGCAGGCAGTGGGGACCTCGCCGATGACTGTCCATGAAGACGAGGAGTTGCTCCAACTCAATGTCTTCATTTTTCCAGTGTAGTCAAGCATCGCACGCGCATATGGTGAGCCATCGGAGACTGTATACACAGCGTAGTACTCGTCTCCTATGTCAGTGGCTGTTTGGTAAAAGATGGAGCTGGTGTTGCTCCGATATGGTCCTCCACTTACAGTTATACTGTTCCGAACCATGGTGCGGCAGTACAACCTAGTTCCATGCCAAATTACTACCTGAAGTTTTGAACTGGGGTCAAGGCCAAAAGAAAAATCTCCATCGGAAGGGTCGTCAGGGCCCTTCCAAGCAACAAGACGCCCAACCACACGGTCTTTATAACTTAGCACGAACCTCATGCCAGGAAGGACGGTGTCCGTCGGGTGATCAAAGCTTTGCCATATGTCTGTGCCGTTCGATGACCGGAGGACCAAGTTGCCTGTGTCGAGGATCACTGCAGTAACTCCGGTATCTCCAGCGGTGATTTTGTTGTTGGTTGCCCAAACAGTTTGGCCTTGGGAGTCGGACAAGATCAGCCCAGAAGTGTTGCTGATGGCAAGCTCTGCAGAAACAGAGGAGGTGATTGGTTTGTTGCGGTTTGCAACCCAAACAACTGTGTGTTTGGGGATGTTGTGGTACCATATGCCAAGGTAGAGGGTACGGTTGGAGCTGGTTGGGGAGAAGAAGCCAAGCGCAAAGTCCCCTCCCTTGGAGACGAGAGTGTTGCCTGAGGTGAGTGGCTTTGCATATGTGAGCTGGTCATCGGATTTGCAGAATGAACTCAAGGATAGTAGAATCAAAATGGGGATGCAGGCCATATCGGATTTGCAACAAGGATAGTTTCTTCTTGGTCTGCTTGTGTGTGAAGTCGACGAAATAGTAGAGTACAGATAATCAATAAGACTGACTAGGCACGGTTTTTGGCAACAGTTGGACTGCAGGGGGTGAATGAATGTGTGGTTGGGGCACCCTCTGTCAGTCGCTGTGAAGTCGACGTGCTTGAATTATCAACGAAATTATGACATGATTTCCAAGTTTCAACAAGCGGCAGAAACTTGGTCATGACTTGGAGTCTCTGGTCCATGCTATGCTTCAAGTCCTCGCTGTCTTCATCCATCAGTCTCAGTCAAGGTACCAATCCAATCCAGACTATATTTCGACCATTGTTTCTTGGAGGTGACAGTTGTACATTATTGAAGAACTAAGCAATATTTTGTACTCTCCGTCCTAAAATAAGCGTCGCTGATTTAGCATACTAACTTTGTATTAAATACACTGATTTTGGAACGGAGGAAGTACAATGCATGGATGGTCTGACCACTTTGCGAACTGCCGCTTATACTTTGGGACTACCTACTGCTCAGGTGCCTGAGAAACAACGTTTTCTCTGTCACCCATTTCAATCAGCCGTTAGTTTTTTTATTAATGTTGATCCTGCTTCTTGAGAACTTACTTCTTTCTCAGTCGATCCATATTTGTGGCTTATTTTAGCATTTTTTCGGGAATTTGCCTTGTTTTAGCTATTTTTACGTTGCTGTTTCAGGCGATGCCCTGTTTTTTTTTGAGAATTATGGCCTCCTTAATTAATTGACTAGAGTTTCTGCTTCGGCCTTTGGGCTGCAGCTTTCAATGTCAACCACACATAGGCAACTAAACCACCAAATTCAACACATTTCCTTAAAAAAAATAAAGTGAACACATGCGTGAATGATGAAAGCAGCAAGTTCGTAAACAGTCAATGAAAGAAATCTCAAAGTAAAGACATTGGTCCAAAAGGAAAAAAGGATGCATGATGACAAGAAATTAAGGCATTATTTTGGCTGTTTGCTCAGCTGCGTTTTTGGCATGCTCTAACCATTATGGCATTCTTTTTCCATTACTTGCTCGGCTGCGTCTCTGACGTGCTAAAGAACACAAATGGGTCAAAACACAAACAACTAAACAAGACTAGTTCTAGAAAAGAACAGCAAACAACAAAACATATGGTAAAAAACACTACATTGTTCGAGGCTGTGTATAACAGGGTCGCTACCTTGGAAATGACCGGGAAGAATATGCCTGCAAGACCAACATTAAGAAAAATAAAAACCAAAAGTCAAAAACCCAACACCCAAAACATGAAAAAACCACTGTATTTTTGCTTCAGAAAAAGTTCAAGCCCATGGTTGGAAATCCATCCCAGGCCCAATAGACAGGATAAGCAACACACGAAAAGCTGAAATATAGCCCACAGTTTGCTAAAAAAAACCGCACAGAAGTCAAGACTGAAGACCCACACAGCACTATGAAAACCTGAACCAACGCTACGTCCGACTCGGAATGAACGGTTGATCAGAGCAAGTTTAGCTAAAAAAAATGTTGATCAGAGCAACTGCAATAAGGTGACAGTGACATAGGCAGGTCTTAAGAGTTAAAATTTTATATTCTCACTCAGTTGGAGGAGTGAGAAGATGAGAGACAAAGAAAGCAGGTTGTAAATTAAAAGTCAGCTATGACATGGGCTTCAAAAGACTTTGTGAGGTTGTGACGTTCTAAGAGTCTTGCCCCCATTTGCGTATTGCAAGTCCGCTAGAGACTGAGCTAGCTGCGTGTATGGAGGGCATCGCCTTGAGCGATGAGTGGAGCACAAAACTTTTTATCCTTGGAACCAATTCCGAGGTGGCAGTCAATATGATCAAATTACGGGAGGTTGATCGATCCCTCATGGACTCCACTGTTAGCAGGATCAAAAATCTCCATTCTTTAGAGAGATTGCACTCCATCACCACAGTCCACCATGCAAGTGATATTGTTGCTCATCATCTAGCTCAAATAGGTCACCATGACATGCGAATGGCTGTCTGGTTGACGTCTGGTTCTCCCGGGATTGTTTAGCCTGCTGAAGTATATGATGCTTCATATGTTGTGAAGGCAAACAATAGTCACTGCAACAGAATTATCAATTCACAGTCTATTCATCACAATAGATGTGATATTTTATATTAGGAAGGGGAGTATATCATCACAATAGATGTGATATTTTATTTTAGGAAGGAGGGTATAGATGAAGATACGTTATTTTTTTACCTGCCTCACAAGCCTCAGAGGCTGCAGGGCGAAATCTTCTCATGAACATGTCTGGAGCTGGCGACGGCGACGCTTTCGATCGCCGTTTCCTTCTTGTGGGGCATCGCTGAGGTGCTCGCAACCCCAATCTGTGTAGCTTCAGAGGAAACTCTAGGTTCGTGTGATCGGACGTTGACGGTGCTTTGGCATCGTATCCCCTCTCAAGGGCTTCGTATTTTGGACCTAATCATTGGCAAGCAGGACCGATGGAACATGGCGGTGTTGGCGTGGGGGCTTCTGTGGTAACGATGATGGGACTGTATGGTGTCGGAGACGCGACAATGGTTGTGGTAGTCCGAACATGTTTGTCGGATTACTTTGGGTCGTTTCGTTGCAGTGAAGTCGGAGCTGCGGCGGGCCCCCTGTTGCGATGATGACATCAGCAGATATGGTCTGTTTGGTGGTCTTTCATGGCGCCCGCCTTGCATAGTTCTCCTTTGAAACTATCCTTCAGAACCAGGTTTGTAATGCCCTCGATGCGGGTGAATGAGTTTGGCACATGTCTTCTTGTGATTCC
Source organism: Triticum urartu (assembly GCF_003073215.2). Classification (NCBI taxonomy): domain Eukaryota; kingdom Viridiplantae; phylum Streptophyta; class Magnoliopsida; order Poales; family Poaceae; genus Triticum; species Triticum urartu. The sequence goes on along the minus strand of NC_053028.1, from coordinate 658,056,988 downwards.
GCACAGCCCCTGCAAGAGATTAGGGAGGGCGATGACGCTTGTCGGGAGAAGCGATGATGATGACGCCGGTGAACAATCTTGGCGAGGCCCTCCATGTGTGTGTGTGTGTGGGGGGGGGGGGGGGGGGGGGGGGGGTATTGTGCGAGTGCTGCTTAACAGTTTGTGATGGTTTTCACCCGGTTTTCCATCAATTAACCGGGCAACTGTCTTCTGCTTAATTAATGAACGAGGCAAATCTATTTCCTCCGTTTATAAAACAAGACACATCAAGATGCTTCATCCCAGAAAATAGATCCAACATTGAAATCAACGTGAAAAAGAAATCATCAACCAGTCAAACTAATAGCACAGATGCACTGCCATTAGCCCATTACCAGCCCAAACACTAATATAAGAGCCTTAAAGCACAAGTCAACAAGTAATGAACAAAATAAAGGTTACAATGTTATTCTTCATCGGCGGCGGTTGTTGTTCTGATGTGTTGGTCCTTTGGTGCCTTAGCACGATGACTTCCTGTCTGTCTATCACAACAAGTTGTGCCCGACTCCGGCGATGGAGGGGTGATGACGGCGGCGCGTCTTTGACTCGCTTCAGTGCTTATAGTCGTCGCTAGGTGGTCTACGAATCTGGATGTAATTTTTATTATTTATGGTGTTCGTTGTACTGCCATGATCGAAGATGGATAGATTGAAAGTTTTCTTAAAAAATAAATAAATAAAGGTTACAATTAATAGTTTCTTCATTATCAGAAAGGTTCCTTGCTGCTCACCTTTTCCTTGTTGTTGCCACTCAATGCTTTGCATGGCCATACCTTCAGAGTTTATTGCTTGTATGGCACAAATATTATCAGTTGATCATGTGATTTGAAGTTGCTTTAGAAGTTGGGTTACCATAAAGTTACATTATTGGGTGGCTCAGTCATATAATTCTTTGAATAATTTTAAAAATACGTAGAATATTAAGGACATGAATGAACAAATGATATAAACATTACTTCTGCCTTTGAAAACCTTCACGCATTTTGTCTATTTTAGCACATTTGAACTCTTTTAAAAAGTTAAGCATGATTGGTTTTACCTTTAAGATTAGCACATTTAGTATACTGAAACAAACTGGTTATCTAGATTCTACTATCATGTACGTAGTTGTAATTTTACGAAACAACGTCCTTGAGAATTGTCACGTGGAGAAAGAGTAAAAAAATGTTTGTTATGCCACAAGAAAATCAGATATACATAAGGTGTAGTACATGTTGTCTTATCTAACCCATATTAAATTAAACATAGAGAAATTAGTCAAATTACATATTACACTATCTGAATACATGTCCCTTGCCAACAGACTGCATATCGAAAGCAGAGAGGAAATTACAAACTACCCAAGGAAGGGAAATGTGGTGTGGCGGTGGAGAGGTGCACAGGGAGCATGCAAATACATCTCATACTATCTCGTACAACTTTGGTCAAAGTTTGTAATGTTTGGCTTTTCAAAAAATCTATATGCACTACATTATAGAATAGAGGGAGTACAAGACAAAGTAAAAGTCTTTAATCCATTTAGAGTGTATATATATTGAAAGTGCTCACATCTTAGATATTATGTGAAATATTATATTTGACGCGCGAGGCAACCGAATCCATGGTCTTCACCGAGACTGTTGTCGTACAGCCTCCGCCAATGCCAGTGGCAGACCCAGAAATAAAAATGAAGGGTGGGCACATTTTCAAAAAATTGAGGCCTATCTCATTGGCTTGAAAGGAGACATGAAAATTTGCTAATTACTACTACACGACAAAAAAATCCCAAAAACTTGGGTGTGCCCCCCCCCCCTACGTCGACCCCCTCCCTCACCCATTGGCACATATATTCAACCAGAGTCGGCCCACACTACCCTGAAATGGCAGGATCTAGCCGTCAGAGGTCGTTGCAACCGATTTAAGGCGCGGATCCGCGCCGTGGCACACAGCCTACCCGAACACGAGGCGGTGTGCCACCCTCCCGCATTGACCTGCTGTCGCCGCCGCCCAAGAGGAAGTACCCCGGCATGTGCGGTAGTGGCACTTGGGGTGTTGGTTCCTGAAAAAAGGACTGAGACACTAGTCGTCGGTACTAGATTAGCTCCTTCTAGTCAGCGGAGCTAGCGGCGAGGGCCTATGACTTGAAGATAGTGAGCCTCTACAACAACTGGGCGAAGATCAACTTCCCCCTCAGTAGCCACAAGGTGCCAGAGTTCATTGCCATCGACCCCCAAGTGGTCTCCGCTACGAGGTGTAGGAGAGTTAGGTGGCCTTCGGGCAGCTCGAGGAGGTGTGCGTCGATAAGGAGTACACGGCCGAGCTCTGTCGGAATCATTTAGAGGTCGTCACTGAGGAGCGCCAACGTCTCGAGCTGCACAAGAAGGGGGCTACTGACGAGGCCGGGCCTTCCATTGCGGCAATCATTGAACTTTGCTCCAACGACCTTGACTCCGGGTCCAGCAACGACGGCTACTTTAATGGCTCCGACCACGACGTGAATTTGGACGAGCTCATGAACCAGGATGGTTATATTTTTTTAGTTTTTATTTCCATCGGATCAAATAGTTTATGCAATGTAGTTTAATTTCGTGTTGTGCAATGTAGTTTGAATCGAGTGGACTAATTTCAGTTTTTGTTTGAATGAAATTGTGTGAAAAAAAAGTTGGAGACTTAAATTTAAGAGATCGGCTAGGTACCACACTCTTTTAACTCCCGAAAATATAAGGCGTTAAAGTTCGAGGAGTCATATGAGGGCCTAAATTTTAGAAGACCGGCTAGAGATGTTCTAAATATTTGTACAAATGCAGATAATAATAAGTATTACAAAAGCAAAAAATTGTATGAAGAAAAGTACTTTACTTTCTATTCCTCCTATTGTAGATGTCCTTCTAGACCATCTCACTTGGGTGGACATGTCATTTGCTGAGACTGCAACATGTCCCGAGAGGCATTTGTTATGGGCTAATATTTTGCAGCAAGGATGCAATGGGATGGTTCTAGCATAGGATGGAAACAACCATGGTTTACTGTTCACCATGAATCCCACGTTCCCACTGTTCCCAGGCGTTAGAGTTAGGAGACCAGTGGTGGTTAAGAATGATACATATATAGGTCCAATTCAAAATTGATACACTGTATTTTCATAAAAGGTAAAATTCATACACTGTATAGTATAGATTGGGAATAGGCATGCTATCACAAGTGATTTTTGGCCCTAAGGTGTACTGAATAAGCACATCTAAAATCTCTACAATAAAAGGCATAGCCCACTCAACCATCCCCACTAGCAATTCAAAACTTATCCCTTCAGGCTAACAACACTCAGTCGTTCATCCCCTCGCCCCCCCCCCCCCCCCCCCCCCCCCCCCCCCCCCCCCCCCCCCCTTCCATCCTCACTCTTATTCCAAACTATCCTTCCCGGACCTCATGACTATTCCGTTCTTCCCCGGCTGGCTCACAAGATGCCTAGCTGGCCGCGTGGCAATAATAATAGGAGATGATGGCGGCCCTAACATCAAGCTCGCGGATCGACCTCAGGCACGTCGAGTTTGGTTGGCATGCTTCGAGTTCACATCAGCTCGTCCTTAGTGTCCCTAGGGCCATAGTCTTGCATGCTTGAGCTCTTGCTGATTGTTCTAGCGTGTGGGCCTGCTCGGATCCTGGCGGCTTTGTTGACATAGGCATCCTCGGGCTCTACCTTGATGGCTCTCAAGCTAACCTCCCCCACCTTGATTACAACAATTATCCAAGGGCAAAGACAAGACAAGACGTTGATGATGACATGACCATGCACACACGTCACCTCAACGGCAACTAGAGGAGGTATGCATTATTTTACCCTTTTGCGGGCCATTTTTTGTTAATGCCACTAACATGAATAAAAGAATATTTCTTCTGAAACTAACGGCTAAGACTCATGTTAGGAATATCTATTTGTTTAGGCCTCCTTTGGTTTAGAGGAATTTCATAGGAATTCTAGAGGACAGGATTCTTATAGGATTTTTTCCTTTAGAGCCCTTTGGTTCATAGGAATGGATTCCTATTCTTACATAGGATTGGTTCCTATCCTCCACATTTTATAGGAAAATAGAAAAGAGCCTAGACTCAATGAAAAAATTCCTTTGATGTCAATCAAATGACATCTTATTTTCTATTCCTACTCATAGGATTTGAGATACATGTCATCTCGTTTCTTACACGATTCCTATTCCTATGATAATCCTATCCTATGAACCAAAAGAGGCCATAGTATAAACTAGATGACATTAAAAAAATACCAAGATAATACTTCATCTATTGTTGTAGCATGGTAAACTACACAATGTAATCTTGGCGAGTTCTTTGGGACACCCAACAAATTGTTCCTCGTTGGTTTTTCTTCGTTCGGTTGTCAATGTTATCTTGTATAAAACAAAATGCTTTTCTGTCTCGCTTTAAAATATTAACAAGGACTCAAGCGGCGGATGAGAAGACCAAAACTCGAACTACCCAAAATGGACCCAAAAAATCGTTCTACGTGGGAGGGGTCAAGCTTATTCTGTTGCAGATTTATCAAATAGCCACATTTGTGAAATTAAAAACTAAATGTAGAAATTTTGTGACCACAATAAACTATGAGCCAAGACTTCAGACAAGATTCATCTATGCGCGGTACACCCGCTAGGCTAACGGTCTAAAAAAGATATTGAAAAAAAGACAATATAATAAAAAAGGGCTATAAAATAAAAAGGCGAACACACCATGTCGGTGTGCTAAGGAGAGGTTGTGGCACATTTGTAATGTGCAAATGTAGTCACAACCTAGGCATCATTTCATTTATCAGTTGATTGCAAAATTTTGTAGGTAGCTTACCAAGCTGATCGCTGGTGTCAACTGCAATAAGAATCAACATTATAAACATATGTGATGAAGTTTGCATAAGCCGTATGGGACTAAACCTATCAGACCAGGGACAAAAATTTCAGAGGCACCGCTAGACGTAGTCGTGTTGGGTGGGTCGGCCTGGTGAGCACGCTGGGCTAGCCCAATAACAAGATAGCCACGTCCATTTCGTCCGATGCGGGTGACTTCGGCCGTTGGGTGGGTCTGTTATGATCTCTACCGTGCTGCTTTACTGGCCGTTAGATAGATGGGCGGGTGACTTGCGTTGCTGGGTGCTCTTCTTGGGTTCCAGTCCACCGGCCTGCGCCATCGGCAACATCGTCCCGGCCCTCACCTTCGCCATAGCCGCCGCGCTGAGGATGGAGACCGTGCAGGTGCAGCTCGGGACTCTTGCAGGGAAGGCCTGCACGCTCGTCTTCGTCGGTTTTATCATCAGTTTTTGATGTACAGTAGCATGTTGTGATTGTTGATTCCGAGTGTATGTATGTACATATACACTAGAGGCTTTGATTGACAACTCCCACGAAACAAAATCACTAGACCGAAGAAGAAGAAGAAGCTACTGCAAAATACTATCCTGGTGAATACACTTTGACCGGGAAGTGAAACTGAAGAAAACAAAAACAAATTTCTCTTATTTTGACAGGCAGGGATCACCGGAGCGCGGCCCTCCTCCGGCTGAACCGGCGGGCGGTGGCGAGCAGGCCGACCCCGACGCACACCGCCCAGGCGCCCATCTCCAGCGCCCACCGCATCGTCTCGGCCTCCACCTCCTCCTCCTTCGACTCGTCGCCGTCGTCATCATCGCTGCTGCTGTCTCCGACCATCTGCCACTCGTCCCCGCAAGCCCCACCGCACTCGCACGACCCCCACGAGGACGCATCATCCTCCTCCGGTATCCCCTCGAGCGGCGTCGCGCACCCGGCCCGCCTCGCCGCCCTAGCCCTGGCCCTTATGAGCACGCCGCCCTCCGCGAGGACCAGCACCTCCGCCACCCGCGTGTGCGAGCGCGACCCGGCCGGCCGGCGGCACTCGACGCGCCACCCTCCTCCGTCGAGCCGGCGCCGCGCGAAGAAGGCGCCCTCCGCCGCGAGCTCCTTCCCGGCGTACACCTCGAAGCGCGCGCCCTCGGGGGCCGAGACGCGGTCGGCGCTCGCGTACGCCGGCGCGTCGTCGGCCACGCCGCGGACGCGCAGGAGGTTGGCCTCGGCGGGGCACGCCGGCGGGAGCACGCGGCCGGCCAGCTCCAGCGCGGCGCCGCCGATGGCCGGGAGGTAGACGAGCGTGAGCTCCGCGGGCAGCGGCGACGTGGATGCGTGGGAGGAGGAGGAGGAGAGGCGGAGGTAGAAGGCGCGCACGTCGAGCCGCCGGGGCCCGAGCGGGCGGAGGTCGTCCACCGTCCCTCTGCACATTGCCGGCGAGCACAAGCACGTAGGTAGGATGTGGTTCCCTTGCTAGGTTTTCACTTCGACCTTCCTTGTGGTGGTGTTGTATGCGAGTAGGATGATCATCTCTGGTCTAGCCTGGTAGATAAAAGCGCGGGGGAGAAGGAGACCGAGCGGGTGTATCGGTGGGCGCGGGAGCTCCCGGTTTTCGGCGTGGCGTCCGTCAATGGAAACAGCAGAGCACACGGTTTGACATGGTCTGGTTTGGTTGGTGCCGACTGCCGAGCGAGCTGTGGGCGACCGGGACTCACGTCCCCGTCCCTGTCCGTCCGCCTGATACATATTTTTTCTTGCTTTGTCCTCTTGCTCCCTCACTCTACCTGGTGGGAGCACACGGTTTGGGCTTGGGTCGGCAATGGCGGCATGCGTGCTACCTGCGCCGGAAACCGCCATAACACTGCCAATTTTTAACACTATCGGTGGACTGGACTAGAGTCGCGACAACGAGGGAGCTTTGCTTTGCTTCGCAGCTGGACAATTTTTTATTTTATTTTTTTAACACTGCCAAGTTTGTTGTTGGGACATGATGAGTCCGGTGCGTCATCAGAGTAGATGGAGTTTGCATCCCTTAGCCAAACTCTCCCCTCGCTCTCCTTTCACAAAAAGATTAAAAAAAAACTCTCTCGCTCTCGGGATCTTAGAGGGCATCTCCGAGGCCGACCTATAAACCTACCGCATGCGTTCGGGTCGCGGCACCCATCCAACGCGATCATGTATCGGTCAGTGGCGCGACCGGATGTACTTTCTTACATGCTTGATCAATATTTTTCTAAATGCCATATTAAAACTTTTTAAGACATGGTTAACTTTTTCCTATACACATTTAACATTTTTCCAAATGTTTGATCAACATTTTACTAATAACTGTTCAATATTTTGTTCAAATGCTTGATTAACATTTTTATATACATGATGAAAATATCATAATTAAACAATGCATGGTCAACAGTTTTTCTATACACATTTAACATATTTCAAATGGTTGATCACCCTTTTTCAAATACTTATTCAACATTTTTTTCAAATGCTTGATTAACGTGTTTAAATACATGGTCAACATTTTTTCCATATGCATTTAACATATTTCAAATGGTTGATCACCATTTTTCAAATAATTATTAAATATTTTTTAAAATGCTTGATTAACATGTTTATATACATAATCAAAAAATTCATCATTTTTTGTTACATGGTCAATATTTCGTCTATTGCAAATGACTGAAATAGCATAAATTTTCAGTCAACTCAGGACAGGACAAGTAGCTTCTATGTTATTTGTTGGATTCACATCCAACAGTTCATCTGGAGAAAATTGACTAAAACGGAAATTTATTTTCGGGCACCTGAGCCATAGGTGCTCCCTTTTTCATCAGTTTCGTTAGTAAGTTAGCGAGTTTAGCGCGACGGATCAACAATCTGGGGCGAGAGTCTCGGGCCCTATTGATCTGCTCGTGGGATGGCACGAGCTTGATGGATCGCTCATTGTTTATCGGTGTTAGGGGCCTTGACCCCGTTTCTTGTGTAGTCGGAATAAACACAGAGCAAGAAAAACGGAGCTTGAGCAGTGCAACCACTGTGTTCCACCTGTGTTCTTTGCTAATTTTGGCCATTAGATAGAACCAACACCTAAGGGTAGGCATGCAACTCTTCCAACCAAGAATTATCATATGCGCGAACGATCCTTATTCTACTAGCTAGCTAGTTGGGCATTTGAAAGGCACTACAAATTAATCTCCACGCAAGAGCCAGCCTCGATCGATCATTACTACTTGGCCAGCAGCGGCGGGATGCTCTGCTCGTTCCTGAAGTAGTCCTGAGGATCCACCTTGGCCTTGGTGATGGCGAGCCTTTGGAAGTTGCCCTTGAAGTACTTCTCGCCCCACACCTTGCCGCTGGCGTAGGTGGAGACGTCGTTCACCACCTCGTTCCTGCCGAGGTCGAGGTCCCTGTAGTTGGCGTAGGCCTGCCTGGGGTTCTTGCTCACGTACGGCTCCATGAACCTGTACATGTCCTTGCTCCACTGCAGCGGCGCGGCGCCGCCTGCCTCGTCGAACCAGTAGTTGACGTACTGGATGTTAAAGAGGACGCCCTTGCGGTGCGGGAACGGCGTGGCCGCCTCGGGGGTGGCGCTGATGGCGGCGCCGTAGGGGTCCATGACCATGATCCCCGCACCGGGTTTTACGAGCCAGACGAAGATCTGCGCCCACACGGTCTTGGGGACGGGCTGGTAGACGTAGTCGGACTTGTACTCGGCGAAGGGCCTGAAGGTGTTGTTGCGGTTGAGGAGGTCGAAGAGGGTGGCCTGCTTGCCGAGGTGGATGAAGGGGACGGACTTGATCCAGGGCATCTCGTTGCAGTGCGAGGCGTTCATGCCGAGCTCGGGGAATTTGCTGCTCATCAGCGGCGTCAGGGTTTTGCAGGTGCCCAGGTACATGCCCTCGAACTTGGCGGTGTCGCCGAAAGCGATGATGCGGATCATGAGGTCGTCGGGGAGGGCCGGCGCGACCAGCTGCCACTTGTTGATGAGCTCTACGGCGCCTTCTCTCACCGTCTTGGGGATCTGGAACACGGTCACGGTGGGAGGCACCGGGAGGAGATTCACCTGCCACGACACCACGATGCCGAAGCTCTCGCCGCCGCCGCCCCTGACGGCCCAGAAGTGGTCCGCGCTCATGGAGCTCTTGTCCAGCAGTGTGCCGTTGGCGTCGACCACCTTCACGTCGATGACGTTCTCGGCGGCGATGCCGTACTTGCGCAGCAGCATGCCGAAGCCGCCGCCGGCGAAGTTGCCTCCTACACCAATGGTGGGGCAAACGCCGGCCGGGAACGCGAGCACGGGGCTGTTCTTGGCGATGCCGTAGTAGAGCTCGCCGAGCTGCGCACCGGAGTCCACCCACGCCGTGCGAGCCTTGGCGTCGACCAGCACGGCCCGCATCTTGTTGAGGTCGACGACGGCGAACGCCTCAGGGCGCTCGGACCGATACGACAGGCCCTCGTAGTCGTGGCCGCCGCTCCGCACGCGGAGGCGAACGGCGTGCCGGCGGCCGCACACCACCGCAGACTGGATGTGGGAGGCGTTGGTGGGGGTGATGATGTAGAGCGGCTTCACGTTTTGCGGCGACGACCACCGGGAGTTCCTGATGGTCTGCGCCAGGACGGTGGGGAAGTCAGGCGAGCTCTTGGCGTAGAGGAGGCGGGCCGGTATCGCCTTCACCAGGCATCCGAAGAAGTCCTCCTTGGCCGGCACCGGCGCCGCCGCGTAGGATACGGCGGCGTGGCAGGACAAGACGCAGATGAGGAGGGGCACCAGAGCAAAGGCCCTCGAGTTCGCCATTGTAGCTGATCGAGCTTGGAATGTATTGGCAGTGGACTTATATAGGCAGCGCGGATCCATTGGCGAGCTCAGCAAGCTAACCTAAAATTGGAGTGTTTAGCTGAGTCAAAGGTCTCCGTTCCACCAGGCCCGTGCGCCATGTGGCGATCGCGCCTCGCGAAATCGAGCACCGCCGCGCGTTTGGTTCAAGCACACAACCGACGGGATTGCAGCAGTGCCCTTCCTTTGCGCGCGAAACTGCAGCAGCGTTTAATGCGGGGGCGTTGAAAATTGAATTTACTTTAAATGCGTTTACTTCTGGAAATGTTACTGCAAATACTGCTTTCTCTTTTTCGATTTATAGGTTTCAATTAAAAAATCTCACCAACTAAGGTAGACGGTGACTGATGGAATATTTTTATAATTTATAAAAACACTCAATTAATGCTCTTATTTTCTTCAAAAAATTATGTTTACCAATGTATTAATTGCAATGCATGCATGCATACAATATATGCATTGCTTAATTTTCTCTTAATACTTGCATGCAATGATTTAATGCACCTTGTAATTTGAACTTGTGATCGGGAACAATTAAATTGAGCTTTATAAAATGAAAAACTAAGATTTTGAGATAAGCCCTATAAACTGGAAAAAAGAGAGTACTACGTTCACTGGAAAGTGTGGGAGTAGTATTTGTTTCTGGAAAAGTTACTTACTGCATTTTCTGTTGCTTAAATGCAGTACAGATTAATAGAAAAACCCAACCAAGACGAACGCCCCAAACCGCCTTCAAACCGGCTTCAAACGTGCTGACCGACACCCCTTATATCCAGCTCAAATATAGGGCGGATATGAAAAGGCCGGGGTGCATCCGCCACTTCAGGCCTGGCCCACACTGGCCCATCCGACCCCACATATATTCGTCTCCATCCCCTCTCCGAACCAAACCTAGTCACTTCACTCCACTCCACTTTCCTCCGCTCCACTCCACAACCCAAGCTCCCGTTCGACAGTGGATCCGAGGACGACCAGTGCGGATCCGTCGACAGGGGTGTCGTCCCGGGCGGTCTGGAGGAGGCAATGGACATCCGCATTGCACTCCACCGCTTCCGGGAGGATAGCGCCCGACCGATGGCAGACTCTATTCGGCGCGAGTTGATTGTGTCGGTGCACCCGACGCTCGAATCCTCCGGGGCTGGACCATATGGTTCTCCTGGGAGCCTTCCAATCTCCCTTTCCCCATCACCAGTCAGACCGAGTATGACTCCTACCGGGACCTATGTGCACGTCATGGGAAGGAGAGGACGAGAGCGGCGAAGGTGGTTGATGCAGCGTCACAGGTGGCCGCAGAGGAGGAAGCCATCTGCGCCTCGATTGTAAAGAATCGGCCATGGAGGAACACGTGTGCCCTCGCCCGAGAGCAGATTCGGGTGGTCCATGTCATGGACAGACTACCCCCCAAGGAGGAGAAGGTGGACAGCGACGAGCCGGACAGCCCCGACGACGAGCAGATCCAGCTTGATCCAGACTGCATTTTCGACTGCTATATCTGCGAGAAGGACGACAAGGGCGACGGGAAGGGCAAAGGCAGCCGTGAATGATCTTTTCTATAACTAGAATGTAGGTTAAACATGCCAAAATTTGATAGTATGATGGCATGTTCTGATGTAGTAGTCAGATGATGTGTGTAATGCATCGTTTACGTAGTTACATGAGTTTGTATGGATTTGAGGTATGCTAATTAAGGTGTCTGGTTGTGAGAAGAGAAATTTGAGGTGTGACTGGGCAGTGCCTGCGGACGCGTCCAAGCACATCCACTGGCATTTGAGGGGCTGAATTTGTCAAGTCCAGCTGTATATGCTCTAATGGCATTAATTATATGTTTAAATATACTAGGCACATATATATTATTATTGTATTTCCTATTTTTTAGAAATCATGCTTGTATTCATGTCATAAAACATTATAAAGTCCTAAATCCATGCAACCACACAATAACAAACACATGATCAAGCAGAATAACAAAGAGCACCCTAAATCAATGAGAAAAAACATGAAGATCTCCAGAGCTCTGTGTTGTCACCCCTGAACTGTATGAAACCCCCCCTCAAGAAAGGAATCCGAACCATACCCAGTCAGGACATCATCTTGAACCACGACATCATGGCCGCCACAATGCTCCACCTTTTCTTTACTCCGGCACCGAAAGGACAAGGACACACTTCATCCAACAAGCCCGCACCAGCCTTCGCCATATGCCGCCTTCTATGTCGAAGAGACCTAGGATACCGGTCCAGCATCACGTCCGTGCAAAGCAGGACATCCCTCCAGCAACGGCATAAAGAAAAAGGATGAACCTCGGGAGTAGATCATACCGACGAGGAGGATTAAGAAAGTCTGTCTCCTCAAAACCACCAGCCACTCAAGAACTTGCCCAGCCAGTGTTGGTCGATGTGACGCCCAGATATGTAAGCTACAGTAGTTTCCTGTTAATGATGCCACATCACTGTGGTTACTGTTCTTAATCTCGCGTTAGTTCAAAACGATTCAAATTCAAATTTGAGTTAAAGGCAAACATCAAAAGTTTTCAAACGTTAAAACTAAAATGTTTGAATTGTGACATAATTAAATATACTAAATTAGGTACAACTTTTGTATTTTACCAAAACTAAAATATTTAGGAAATAAGAGAAAATAGAAAAGGAAGTATAAATAAAAGGAAAAAGGAAAACCAGGAAATGAATAAAAAGAAAGGCAAAAAACCCTCCCCCCACTAGGCCAACCGGCCTAGCTAGTCAGTCGGTCGGCCAGCCCACTACCCTCCCTGGCCTATATCCCCACTACCCCCCTAAACCCTAACTCCCCAACCCCATGATCCCCACTCCCTCTGTTTCCCCCTCGATCCAGATCGGGGCAACAACGCCCTGACCCCATCGTCCCCGACACGCTCGCCGCCCAGAGCGACCTCGCTGGAGCCACCCCGCTGGCCTGCCTCCTCACCTCCTCATCCCTCTATTTGCTGAAGCGTCATCCCCGTCCTCCTCCCCGAGCCCCGCCACCATTACCCCACGACCGACGGTGAGACGTCACACCTCCCCTCTCCCCCTGTCGGACGCCGTCCGCCGCGCCCGACCGCGCCGTTGCACAGGCCAAGCCCCCGCTCGTTGCTGCCCTCCCGGCCAAGCGCCCACGCGTTGGCCTCGCCGGCCTCGCACCGCCCCGTGCAACACCGCCCGCCACTGCCCCGGGGTCGTGGCCCCTCCACGCGTCGCGGCCTGGTCGAGCGCCCTGATACGTCTCCAACGTATCTATAATTTTTGATTGCTCCATGCTATATTATCTACTGTTTTGGACATTATTGGGCTTTATTATCCACTTTTATATTATTTTTGGGACTAACCTATTAACCGGAGGCCCAGCCCAGAATTGCAGTTTTTTTGCCTGTTTTAGGGTTTCGAAGAAAAGGAATATCAAACGGAGTCCAAACGGAATGAAACCTTCGGGAACGTGATTTTCTCAACGAACAAGACCAGGGAGACTTGGACCCTATGTCAAGAAAGGAAACAGGAGGCCACGAGGTAGGGGGCGCGCCCACCCCCACCAGGCGCGCCCTCCACCCTTGTGGGCCCCATGTTGCTCCACCGACGTACTCCTTCCTCCCATATATACCTACGTACCCCAAACGATCAGATACGGAGCCAAAAACCTAATTCCACCGCCGCAACTTTCTGTATCCACGAGATCCCATCTTGGGGCTTGTTCCGGAGCTCCGTCGGAGGGGGCATCGATCACGGAGGGCTTCTACATCAACACCATAGCCTCTCCGATGAAGTGTGAGTAGTTTACTTCAGACCTACGGGTCCATAGTTAGTAGCTAGATGGCTTCTTCTCTCTTTTTGGATCTCAATACAATGTTCTCCCCCTCTCTTGTGGAGAACTATTCAATGTAATCTTCTTTTTGCGGTGTGTTTGTTGAGACCGATGAATTGTGGGTTTATGATCAAGTCTATCTATGAATAATATTTGAATCTTCTATGAATTCTTTTATGTATGATTGGTTATCTTTGCAAGTCTCTTTGAATTATTAGTTTGGTTTGGCCTACTAGATTGATCTTTCTTGCAATGGGAGATGTGCTTAGCTTTGGGTTCAATCTTGCGGTGTCCTTTCCCAGTGACAGTAGGGGCAACAAGGCACGTATTGTATTGTTGCCATCGAGGATAACAATATGGGGTTTTCTTCATATTGCATGAGTCTATCCCTCTACATCATGTCATCTTGCTTAAGGCGTTAGTCTGTTTTTAACTTAATACTCTAGATGCATGCTGGATAGCGGTCGATGAGTGGAGTAATAGTAGTAGATGCAGGCAGGAGTTGGTCTAGTTGTCTCAGACGTGATGCCTATATACATGATCATACCTAGATATTCTCATAACTATGCTCAATTCTGTCAATTGCTCCACAGTAATTTGTTCACCCACCGTAGAATACTTATGCTCTCGAGAGAAGCCACTAGTGAAATCTATGGCCCCCGGGTCTATCTTTATCATATTAATCTCCTACTACTTAGTTATTTCCTTTGCTATTTACTTTGCCTTTATTTTACTTTGCATCTTTATCATAAAAATACCAAAAATATTATCTTATCATATCTATCAGATCTCACTCTCGTAAGTGGCCTTATAGGGACTTGTCGTGGGTTTGTCACGGCAGACGTCCTCGTGAAAGGACATAGTCGTGGAGCCATCGCAACGGGTTAGCTTAAAGGGGTTAAACCGGACAAGGGGACACGGGAGTTTATACTAGTTCGGCCCCTTCGATGAAGGTAAAAGCCTACGTCTAGTTGTGATTGATATTGCTAGGGTTTCGAAGGCCAGGGAGCGAATCCGCTTTGTCTGGCTCTCGAGTTGTTGTTGTCTGTCCCTAAACCGCGGTCGGGTCGTCCCTTTATATACATAGGTTGACGCCCGCCGGGCTACAGAGTCCCGAAGCCGGATTATAAACGTTTTTGGTTCGGCCTCTCTCTTTCTATCTTACTATACAAGTTACATGACTAGGCCGGTTTACATTTACAGACTGTAACCCGCCTTTGGGCCCTCCGTAAAGCGCCAACATCTTTACATCTTCATGGTCTTCTAATCTTCAAAGAGTCAACCCGGCTACATAAGGCCGGTTTACCTCCAGTAGTAATATCCCCAACATTAGGCCCCAGATTGGTTTGAACTTGTTCATGTCAATCTTCCACACTTTAGAAAAAATCTTCTCTCCTATCTTCATTTTTGATCTTGTAAACCGCCGTGACGTCATACTTCAAAATTACGATAAACCGCCGTGACGTCATCCATCCGTTGATGTCGGAGATTTCCTTCATTTAATATATATATCCAGTCATCGAGGCGACACCTTTATTAACTTATCCATTTTTTGGGCTCCTCGATTCCCGTACTTGTCATTTTATCACTTCGCCTTATAAATAGGACTGAGG
The DNA here is from genome assembly GCF_003073215.2 of Triticum urartu. Classification (NCBI taxonomy): domain Eukaryota; kingdom Viridiplantae; phylum Streptophyta; class Magnoliopsida; order Poales; family Poaceae; genus Triticum; species Triticum urartu. The sequence goes on along the minus strand of NC_053028.1, from coordinate 658,041,846 downwards.
GGTCATTTTCACCGTTTCCCCCTGTGCCTCTTCGCGTCGTCTTCCTCGCGCCGCTCAGCCTCTGGAGCTCCGCCGCCACCGCCGACCGTCGCCTCTGCTCCGACCTTGGCCACTACATCACCCTGAACGCACCAGAATATTGCGGCGCCCTTCTACTTCCTCACTAACTCCGGTGAGTTCTCTGCTTTTTTCACCATAGATCTGTTCTAGGGTTTCGACATTCTTCGAAGTTCTTCCGAAGTTCATCACTGCTATTCTTCCCTGTTCTTCCTTTAATATATGGACACTTCATGCTTGATGCATCTCTTGCCGTAGCTTACCTACCATGGTCATCACAAATCCTTATGCGCAAAGAACTGATCTAGTCTGTCAAAAATTGCTTCAGTTCTGTACCCCTTCAAGATCCAATTATTTTTGCTTTTCTGTCTTAGCTTTAGATCCGAAAGTTTTATACATCACTGTGAGATCTGTTTCTATGTTCCTGTGAGATCCGTTTCTCCTCGCCCAATATAAGCGGTTTAACATTGTATAAATAGTCTATGCCATTAGCCCTCTGATAAACCGGAAGAGCATGTTACCTTCATAATTATGCTCCGGTTTAACAGTGTCTGATCAACCCTGTGCTAGCATTACCTTTCTCTCTCATTATACTAGTCTCCGGGTTGTACCATTTATCATATCAGTATGTTTCTTACTCCCTTGTCTCTTGTGTATAATCATGCGTAATTTATAAACCGGCCTTTCATTTTCAGTTTGTTCGCTTTGCAATGGCCAAACAATTCACTGCCTGCAACTGGGCTCGTTCCCGGGTTACTGAGGCTCAATTGAATGAGATGGTTAGCATCGGCTCTCTGCCTAAGAAAACTGAGATCAAATGGCGAGTTCCAGGAACAGAGAATCCTCCAACCCCAAGACAAGGCGAGTGGTAATCTTTGTTGACCATATAGGCCGTGGTTTCAAACCGCCAGGGTCAAAATTTTATCGAGATGTGCTTGCCAGCTTCCAACTGCATCCACAAGATATTGGTCCCAACATTCAGTCTCCAACTTATGTAATTTCCAAGTCTTCTGTGGCCTATTTACAAGAAGAACCAACTGCAAAATTGTTCCGGGATTTCTTTCACTTAAACCGGCGCACGGAGTTTGTGAATGGCCCGAACACAGAGCTTGGTGGTGTCTTGATTCAAAAGCGGAAAGAAGTGGAATTTCCTCATGCCAAACACCATAGCCACCCAAAGGAATGGAACGAAACATGGTTCTATTGCAGAGACACTTCGCCTGAGGATGAAAATCCCCTCCCCGGCTTCCGTGATCATAGATTATCCAATACTCACCCAATGACACAACACCTGAGCTCTTCAAAAAGGGCAAAATACGCTCCTCAAATCGCCAAGCTCCGGGCCTTTATGGCAAACAGTTTAACAAGCATGGATTTTGTACGCTGTTGGATATCCTGGAGTATCTTGCCGCTAAGCCGGCGTCCCGGTTTAATGTGCGAATATACCGGTGAAGTTGACGATCCTCAACGCCACTGCAATATCCAATTATCTGAGGAAGAAGTTACTGAAGGTGTAAAGAAAATTCTGAATGAATCGAAACGGGTCTGTAGTCAAACCGGCATGAGTCCCTTCTATACCAAGAACAAACCGCCTGCTGTAAGCATTACACTTCCTCTTCATCTCTAGTATCTTTAACTTATACAAGTTGTAACCCCTTCTTCTTTATATATATAGGGTGATGACCCTCTCTGAAAACGGAAATCCATAGAGAAAGCGGCAAAGCCAACTGGAGACAAGGTGGTCAAACCAACCCGCCCGAAGACCAAAGCCATAAAACGAACGTCAAAGCGGAAAACGGCTGACCGGATTAATATGGAACTTGATGATGATACTGATGACCCAGAAGTTGAGGTAGAACTTGACTCACTTGGCTCTCTTTTTATGCATCTTGTTAACAATGATCTTCCTCAGGAGGAGGCAGAAGCTAGTCAGGCTGATGACGTAGAGGCAATTACCCTTTCCTCCGGTTCAGACTCTATGCCAACACAAAAAACTCGCCAAGCAAACGGAAAGTAAGCTTTTCTCATCCTCTTGCTCACTTGGATCCAACATTTATTTTGAAGACTCAACAGCATGAAGCTCGCTGGACAACCCGGCACAGTGGCCAACAAGTCACCTCTACCGGTTTACCTGATACTTCGGTTCGGAAGCGCCGGTCTGAGGTCTCTACTACTTCTGACCATTCTTACCCCAAGGCAGGTTATTTCAGACAGCCTCTTAATCCGTCCGATTCAAATTATCAGGTGACACCTCCTTCCTCTTCTGGTGAGCCGACAACAACTCAACTCCCCCCTTTGAAAACTGTGGCCGGGTGAGTTATGAAAAACCTTTCCTTTCAATGCGCCCTATATCTTTTGAATAGGATGTTAATCCCTTTTTATTCTGTTTGCAGGGTCAAAGCTAGACCCAGCAAGAAAGCTCGGGTCACCAATCCGCCAGAAGACCCTATTGCTAAAGAAGAAGAACCAAGAGGTGAACCAGAGCAGACTGGTGAGCCGGAAGGCCTTCATCCTGAAACAACTTTTGATGATCCGCCCCTTGACGGCCAATATACTGACAAACCAACAGATGTTGAACCTGCCGCCCCTGATACTGAACCGGCAGAACCAAACTGGGCTAATCCATCATCATCCACCAAAAATCCTGAAGGCCAAGGTGATGACGTTATTATTACTGGAACAGGCCGCAGCTCTCCTGGTCATCCCGTCATTTTGGCTCAGCATAGTGCCAAAGAAGAGCAAATTGCCAGGGATAAAGGTAAATGGAGCAGCGACTTATCAAACTATGCTCATCTTAACGCTGATGAACTTCATTCCGGCTTCCTGAACCGTCTGCACTCAAACCGGGATTATGAAGCCGGTTTGGTGAATTTGACGAAAGAACGATATGAGGTAAATGCTTCTCCTTTGTACATTGATTTATAGCTGAAATACTATTCCAAGTAGCCTCCAAGAGCCATTTTATGATTGTTAATCATAAACCGGGTCTTTGTAACACTTCAAGCATCCCATCATTGATCCTTGCAAAGGCGTGTCCTCAATCATAGATAAGACTCATGTTTGAAAAAAATTAGATAACATTCTGCAGCATAGCCCCCAAAGGCCGGTTTTAACTTGGCAAGTCAATCCGGTTTTTAATCCACACCGCCGGTTTAGAACAAACGTACATTAGCCCCCAAGTGTCAAGGATAATGCTTGCATTGTTCTGGAGACTTGTATAGAGAGTAGTATTTGAGAGCAAATAGGCATTAGCCCCCAAGTATGAAGTGGATAACGTGTTATATGCTTTATACTTAGTGCATAAATATGTTGTTTTGTTGAATATACATTCAATGTTGCAGGCTGAACTGAGAAGCAAAGATGCCCAAAACTCTGACTTGCAAGAAAATGTGAAGTCAACAAGCCGAAGCTGCAAAAGCCAAAGAGGAGCTGACGCAGGCCCTGGCCGGAATGGAAAAATTGAAAGAATCCTTCAACCGAGATCGTGCTGAATGGGAAACTGAAAAAGCCGGTTTGACCAAAAGAGCTGTAGATGCCGAGGAAGCCCTGAAACCGGTGGTTGAAGAACTAGCCGGTTTGAAGCGCCAAATCAGTGCTATGACCTCTGCTATCTTTGGTAAGTGTCTGCTTATGTATGTTGCACCAGTCAATGAATCTTAAAACTGACCAAAATATTGATAAAATCTTTGGCAGGAACTCGGATCACTCATCTTGGTGCAGATATGCGGATGAAGCTCAAAGCGGCATATACATTGGTTGAGCAGCTATATTCTGGATCTCAGCGAGCCATTAGTACAGCGGCTTATAACAAACCGGCACCAACGTTGATTAAGGAGACCCTTGAGAAGCTGGGCATGTTACCGGCGCGTATTGGCGAGTTGAAAAGAGCCGCTGCGAAAGCAGGAAACCGCCCTTATTCGAGCCAAGGCCTGGATTCCAGACCTTGAAGCGGAGGATATCATTAAAGGATATCCAGGCGTTAAAGAAGACGGTTCAAACTTTGACAATAATGATCTTCGGCGGCTGACCAAACAGATGCGGCCAGTGGCCAGCAAATTGGCTGAGGACACCGATTTGTCCCATTTTCAACCGTTTTATGATGAAGGGAAAAGACAGCCGGCCAATATCCATGAAGTCGAAGAACTTGTGCCTCCGATTCATAAGCACACTTATGCCCCTGATATTAACCCTTCTAATCTTATCCATGAGGAGGCAGTGTTCCAAGCTTTAACCGGAATCGACTGGTCAACGTCTGATTTCCAGCGGCTGGGGAGGGATGAAGAAGTGCCAACACCAACTGATCCGCAACCGTCAAACCGTCGTGATGAAGAAGCCTGATCCGGACGCCGGTTTATATGGCTACTGTGAAAAACAATGGCACTGTTTGAACCGCTTTGAAGCTTCATGTAATAGGATAGCTGAAACTTTGGTTATCTGCCATGCCATCGAGCATGTTTCATAACGCTTTGTGACAATCTGTGCCATCCTTCAGGATATATTTTATGCATAGCCTATGATGACTTGCCTTCCTGGGTCCAAAAAACTTAAAAGTGTCTAGCGGTTTACCGCTAAACATGTCATAATATCCAAGAAGTATATAGTACTTTAGCTGAATAATCAAGTGTTTGTACAAAAAATAATGTACAGAACATACCTCATTGATTGACCAAACGTGTATACAGCAAAGGTGTTTAACACCAACTGAAGACGTTTGGTAATTTCATCTTCATAATGCCGGTCTATCTATTAAACCGGACCGATATAACTACTGGATTTTCTTTATAACACTGGTGATTTAGTCAAACCAGACCGGGTCAATGACCACCGGTTTATAATTGATCATGTGCCAACAACTGGTGGTTGGAAAGCAAGCCGGGTCAGGGACGCCGGTTTATCAAAAAATACTTATGATTGTCAACAAACAAAATTCAAATAGGAAAATATGCGAGGCTTTTTACGAGCTGCCAGGCTCCAAATCGAGGCTTTTCATGGGTTGCCAGGCCTTTGAGTTAAACCATTTAACAAAGCCTTTTAAGATGGGCCTCCAATTAGCCAATCATCGTTTTAACTGTGACAAGTTCAGGGTCTGTAAAAGATTGACTTGTCAAACGTTCGATGGGTCATGCCAGGATTACCTGGATAGGAGTGGCTTACTTGATGAAGGCAGGTTAACCCGGGGTTTTAGGTGAATACACCAGGCTTCCAAGCCGTGGCTTGATAGCCAATTACGAGGGTCCTTTCAAACTCTTTGTTGGTTTGCAAAAAAGAGCCCCCAAGTAACTTTGTGAGCGATGCTCAGCGTGTGCCTATGTTTGAGTTTGTACTGTGTACAATACCCTCTTTAGCTCCACAAGTTTTTCCTTGTGTGGCTGAAATGCCTATCAAGAGGTGTAGTTGTGGTTCAAACATGACCAAGACCCCTAGTGATTTTCTTTATCTTTATGCAACTGCTAAAGCCGGTTTAACAAAGACTCCGCTTTGACCGTTAACTTGTAAAAGCGCACATATGATATAAGAAAGAACAGATACCCCGCTTATAACGGAGTGAAGGATCGTGGATGTCGCCTAGAGGGGTGGTGAATAGGCGTTTTAAAATAATTACGGTTTAGGCTTGAACAAATGCGGAATAAACCTAGCGGTTAATTTGCCAAGAACAAAACCTAAAACAACTAGGCTCACCTATGTGCACCAACAACTTATGCTAAGAAAGATAAGCAACTATGTGATAGCAAGATATATGACAAGAAACAATATGGCTATCACAAAGTAAAGTGCATAAGTAAAGAGCTCGGGTAAGAGATAACCGAGGCACGCGGAGACGACGATGTATCCCGAAGTTCACACCCTTGCGGATGCTAATCTCCGTTTGGAGTGGTGTGGAGGCACAATGCTCCCCAAGAAGCCACTAGGGCCACCGTAATCTCCTCACGCCCTCGCACAATGCAAGATGCCGTGATTCCACTAAGGGACCCTTGAGGGCGGTCACCGAACCCGTACAAATGGCAACCCTTGGGGGCGGTCACCGAACCCGTACACTTTGGTAACCCTTGGGGGCGGTCACCGGTACCCGTCAAATTGCTCGAGGCAATCTCCACAACCTAATTGGAGACCCCAACGCTTGCCCGGAGATTTACACCACAAAGATTGAGCTCCGAACACCAACAACCGTCTAGGGCGCCCAAGCACCCAAGAGGAACAAGCTCAAGGGTACCAAGCACCCAAGAGTAATAAGCTTCTCAACTTGTAACTTCCACGTATCACCATGGAGAACTCAAACCGATGCACCAAATGCAATGGCAAGGGCACACGGAGTGCCCAAGTCCTTCTCTCTCAAATCCCACCGAAGCAACTAATGCTAGGGAGGAAAATGAGAGGAAGAACAAGAAAGGGAACACAAAGAACTCCAAGATCTAGATCCAAGGGGTTCCCCTCACATAGAGGAGAAAGTGATTGGTGGAAATGTGGATCTAGATCTCCTCTCTCTTTTCCCTCAAAAACTAGCAAGAAACCATGGAGGAATTGAGAGTTAGCAAGCTCAAAGAAGGTCAACAATGGGGGAAGAACACGAGCTCAAAGGATAAGGTTCATTGGGAAGAAGACCCCCTTTATAGGAGGGGGAAAATCCAACCGTTATGTGCTCATCCCGCACACGAGCGGTACTACCACTCCACGAGCGGTACTACCGCTCAGGTGGAAGAAACAGGGAAAAGGAGCAACAAAACATGAACCTTGGGGCGGTAGTACCGCAGAAGACAGCGGTACTACCGCTGGGTTAAGCGGTACTACCGCTCCCTTCGGCGGTACTGCCGCGCAGAACGAAGGGTAAAGGGAAAGAGGGAACCGGGCGGTACTACCACGGAGGAAGGGCGGTACTGCCGCACTACTGCCGCAGCGAGGTACCGCACAATCCGACACAGAAAAAGACCCCTCGAATCGACGCGGTAGGGACCTGGTAAGCCAGCGGTAGTACTGCTGCGGAGTCACCGTCGGTACTACCGCTGCGGAGCGGTACTGCCGCTTGTGACCCCTCAGCGGTACTACCGCTGGGTACCATGGTACTACCGCTGGGACCCCGACAAAAACCACACTCAAGAAAACAAGAACTGCCATAACTTCTGCATATGAGCTCCGAAATGAGCAAACTCAAGCTTGTTGGAAACAAGACGACGAGTAGCATCAAAACAGCGACCTCCAACAGTGAGGAGTGAAACCTCCAACCGAGAAGAATCAGCAAAACCTCCAACATAGAAAACATCATAGAAGATGCATGCGAACTCCGTTTTCGATGAACTCAAGCTTGTCATCAAGATGACCATAAGCTCTAAGACTCACAAAGAGAACCAAACAAGAACCAAGAAAGATGATGCAAGGATGCAATGGTTTGAGCTCTCTACTAACGATACGATCAAGCTACCAACTTGAGAGCCCCCCTTGATAGTACGGCAAACGATCCTATAACCCGGTCTCCAAACTACCACCATGAGACTAGTAAAATAGAAAACCTATCAAGAGCAAACCTTTGCCTTGCACATGGTCCACTTGAGCTAGATGATGACGATCTTGACTCCCTCAAGTTGGACCACCTTACTTGATTGCGTTGGCACGATGAAGAATAGATGATTGCTCCCCCATAGACCACTATGGGTGAGCCACTCTTCGGCACATCTTCACATGTCCATTGTCACCACAATGGCCGGCAAGCTTCAAGCACTTGATCTCTTCGCGATGATCCACTTGAACTTGCACACGGCAATCTTGATGACGATCACCACTTGATGTCATCCTCTCCATGGGTTGAGAGATATCTTCCTCTTAACACAAGCCCATGAAAACGTACCTAACCCCACGTAGAACTCTCACATAGACCATGGGTTAGTACACAAAGCACAATGGACAATGCTTACCAAACCATGGGATCACTTGATCCCTCTCGGTACATCTTCTATGCTTTGTGAGTTGATCAACTTGATTCACTCTTGACTTAGTCTTGATCAACCTTGAATCTTTCCAACTCTCTTCGTTTGGATGATGTCTTGAAGGTAAACATGAATGATCACACAATCTTCTTCTTCAAGACATGCTTGCAATAAGCTCAACTCTCAAATGACCAATCTTTGGATAATTCCTTGAATAGCACCTTGGTCGACACAAACTCTTCTTGAAACCAACACATGTACTCCAAGAAAAGCCTATGGACAAAACCTTCAAATATAACTCAAGGCAACCATTAGTCCATAGATATTGTCATCAATTACCAAAACCAAACATGGGGGCACCGCATGTTCTTTCACGGAGGCTCCGGTTTATTATATGGTATATACACTGTCATAAATATGTACAGGTGAAGAGCCTATGGCTTCAAGTATAGTAAGGCCCAAGGAGAGCTATGTTCCATGGCCGTTTTGTCTCCTCCTCCGATTGACGTGAGTCTTCATGCTCTCGAACATCAATGAGGTAGTAGGATCCGTTGTGCAGATTTTTGCTGACCACAAAGGGTCCTTCCCAAGGGGGGGATAACTTGTGCATATCAATCTGATCCTGGATGAGCCGGAGCACCAAATCACCTTCTTGAAAGGTTCTAGTTTTAACCCGGCGGCTGATAACGTCGAAGATCTTGTTGATAAATCGCCGAACGTGCTGCTGCAAGATCCCGCTCTTCATCCAACAGGTCCAGAGAATCCTGACGTGCCTTCTCATTATCAGGTTCAACATAAGCTGCCACACGGGGCGAATCGTGACGGATGTTACTAGGAAGAACCGCCTCCGCTCCATAAACCATGAAGAAAGGCGTGTAACCCATAGACCTATTGGGTGTGGTGTTGATGCTCCATAACACAGAAGGTAGCTCCTCGACCCAACAACCTGGCGTCCGCTTTAAGGGAACCATAAGCCTTGGTTTGATACCCCGTAGAATTTCTTGATTTGCCCTTTCCGCTTGACCATTAGATTGGGGGTGAGCCACTGATGCTAGATCAAGCCGGATGTGCTCACATTGACAGAATTCTTCCATCTCCCCTTTTGATAAATTAGTACCATTGTCCGTTATAATGCTATGTGGAAAGCCAAACCGGAATATCACCTTTTTGATGAATTAAACCGCCGTGGCTGCATCACACTTGTTGACTGGCTCTGCCTCTACCCATTTAGTGAATTTATCAACTGCTACTAACAAATGGGTCTTCTTGTCCTTGGAGCGCTTAAAGGGTCCAACCATATCCAGCCCCCAAGTTGCAAACGGCCACATAGTCGGAATCATCCGCAACTCTTGAGTCAGAACATGCGCACGGCGGACAAACTTTTGACATCCATCACATCTTTTGAATAAATCTTCCGCATCAGCATGCGCCGTCAACCAATAAAAACTGAAAGCTTTGGTAACCAATGACTTTGAACCGGCGTGGTGACTGCAATCCCCTTCATGAATTTCTCGCAAAATCTCACAACCTTTTTGAGGAGAAACGCATCGCTGAATTGCTCCTGAAACACTGTAACGATGTAACTCCCCGTTGAGTATGGTCATGGACTTGGACCGCCGGATTATCTGTCGAGCCAACGTTTCTTCAGCTGGTAACTCGCCCTGGTTCATGTAATCCAGATATGGGATCTTCCAATCTGGTATGGCATGCAGAGCTGCCACCAACTGAGCCTCCGGATCAGGAATAGCCAAATCTTCTTCGGTTGGTATTTTGACTGACGGATTGTGCAAAACATCAAGAAAGACATTGGGCGGAACCGGTTTACGTTGGGAACCAAGACGACTTAAAGCGTCCGCCGCTTTATTCTTCCGCTGGTCTATATGGTCCACCTGATAACCTTTAAAGTGACCAGCCACTGCGTCCACCTCTCGCCGATATGCAGCCATGAGTGGGTCCTTAGAATCCCAAGTGCCAGACACTTGCTGAGTCACTAGATCTGAATCACCGAAACACTTAACCCGGCTCAAATTCATCTCTTTAGCCATCCGAAGACCGTGGAGTAAAGCCTCATATTCAGCTGCATTGTTAGTACAAGGGAACATTAAGCGAAGGACATAACAAAACTTGTCACCTCGTGGGGAGTTAATACGACTCCAGCCCCCGAACCCTCTAACTGTCTGGATCCATCAAAATGAATAGTCCAATGCGTATTATCTGGTTTCTCCTCAGGTGCCTGTAACTCTGTCCAATCGTTGATGAAATCTACAAGTGCCTAGGACTTGATCGTCGTGCGGGGTATATATTTGAGCCCGTGAGGTCCAAGCTCAATGGCCCACTTGGCAATCCGGCCAGTTGCCTCTCTGTTTTGAATGATGTCACCCAGAGGGGCTGAACTGACCACTGTGATAGGATGGCCCTGAAAATAGTGTTTGAGCTTCCGGCTTGCCATAAACACCCCATACACCAGTTTCTGCCAATGTAGATACCTCTGCTTTGACTCAATGAGCACCTCACTGATATAATAAACCGGCCGTTGAACCGGATACTCCTTGCCAGGCTCCTTGCGCTCTACCACAATGGCTACGCTGACAGCCCGGGCATTAGCAGCCACATATAATAATAATGGCTCTTTATCGATCGGTGCTGCCAGCACGGGCGGTTCCACTAGCTGCCTCTTCAGATCTTCAAATGCCTTATCAGCTGCCTCACTCCAGACAAAGTTATCTGTTTTCTTGAGCATCTGATATAAGGGGATGGCCTTCTCTCCAAGGCAGCTGATAAACCGGCTCAAGGCTGTAATCCGGCCTGCCAGACGTTGCACATCGTTAATACACACCGGTTTAGCCAAGGACGAAATTGCTGCAATCTTTTTCGGATTAGCCTCAATGCCTCTGTTTGAAACCAGAAAACCTAAGAGCTTGCCTGCCGGGACACCGAAAACACACTTCTACGGATTGAGCATCATCTTGTAAACCCAGAGATTGTCAAAGGTTTCCCGTAGATCATCTATCAATGTCTCCTCCTTTCTGGATTTGACCACAATATCATCCACATACGCATGAACATTGCGCCCAATTTGCTTATGAAGGCAATTCTGAACACATCGCTGGTAAGTTGCCTGGGCACTCTTGAGTCCAAAGGGCATGGAAACATAGCAGAAGGCTCCAAAGGGAGTTATGAAGGTTGTCTTCTCCTGGTCCTTAACTGCCATTTTGATCTGATGATAACCAGAGTAAGCATCCAAAAAACACAAACGGTCACAACCCGCCATAGCATCGATTATCTGATCAATGCGAGGGAGAGCAAAGGGGTCTGCAGGGCAAGCTTTGTTTAAATCTGTGTAGTCCACACACATGCGCCAAGTGCCGTTTTTCTTAAGAACCAACACCGGATTGGCTAACCACTCTGGATGAAAAACTTCCACAATAAACCCAGCATCCAACAAACGGGCTACCTCTTCACCTATAGCCTTGCGTCTTTCGTCATTGAAACGGCGGAGGAACCATCGGACCGGTTTGAATTTAGGATCAATGTTGAGTGTGTGCTCAGCGAGTTCTCTCGGTACACCTGGCATGTCAGAAGGTTTCCATGCAAAGATGTCCCGATTCTCACGGATGAACTCGATGAGCGTGCTTTCCTATTTGGGATCCAGGTTAGCGCTGATGCTGAACTGTTTGGATGAATCGTCAGGAACAAAGTCAACCATTTTAGTGTCTGTAGCTGATTTGAACTTCAATGCTGGATCATGTTCCGTGGTTGGCTTTTTTAAGGGGGTCATGTCTGCCGGATCAACTTGCTCCTTATAGAATTTTAACTCCTCCGTGGCACAAACCGACTCAGCATAAGCCGCATCGCCTTCTTCACACTCCAAAGCAATCTTTCTACTTCCATGTACTGTGATAGTCCCCTTATGACCTGGCATTTTAAGCTGTAGGTAAACATAACATGGCCTTGCCATAAACTTAGCATAAACCGGCCGCCCAAACAAGGCGTGGTACGGACTTTTGATCTTCACCACCTCAAATGTTAATGTTTCTGACCTTGAATCATAGTCATCTCCAAAAGCTACCTCCAGAGCTATCTTACCAATAGGATATGCAGACTTACCAGGCACCACACCATGAAATACCGTATTCGATGGTTTAAGATCCTTATCTGTTAACCCCATATGGCAGAATGTATCATAATACAAAATATTGATACTACTTCCCCCATCCATGAGCACTTTAGTGAACTTGTATCCCCCAACTTGAGGGGCTACCACCAAAGCCAAATTACCTGGATTATCAATCCGGGGCGGGTGATCCTCTCTACTCCGTAAAATAGGTTGCTCCGACCAGCGTAAATACTGAGGTACTGTCGGCTCAACAGAGTTGACTGCCCTTTTGTGAAGCTTCTGATCACGTTTGCACAAACTAGTAGTGAAGACATGATATTGCCCGCTGTTCAGCTGTTTGGGATTGCTCTGATAACCCGACTGCTGCTGCTGCTGCTGACTCCCCTGATGGTTGTAACCTCCCTGGTTGCCTTGGTGTCCTTGATTGATGTGTCCGGTTTGATTGCCTGGAAACCCTGAACCGGAACCACCACTTCCGTAACCCGGCCCGTGGAAACCTCCTCCTGAACCGCCGGGCGGGCCGTTGTCATATTGGAACATATTGGAATTCTTGAAATCCCACATGATATAACAATCTTTCCAGAGATGTGATGCCGGTTTATCCTTCAATCCGTGCTTTGGACATGGCTGATTTAACAAACGCTCCAAACTGTTGCCTGGACCTCCACCCCTGTGGGGCTGCTTGCCTTTACGGCACTGGCCATTCTCCTGCGCGTTGGTATTTGCGACAAAGTCCAAACCACTGTCGGCCTTGCGCTTACCAGCGTTTCCATGGCCTGCCGGATTATGTTGTTGGCCTTTGGCATTGCCGTTCTTCTTACCCTTCTTCGGTTTGTCCTCCTCTGAATCCGGATCCTTGGTATTATCTGAATTGGCATATTTAACCAAAGCGGCCATGAGTGTTGACATGTCATTGCAGTGACGTTTGAGCCTTCCCAACTTCTATTTCAGCGGTTTGAAACGGCAATTGCCCTCTAACGTTAACACTGTGGTGTCTGCATTGATACGGTCTGATGAATGCAAAATCGCCGAGACCCGTTTGATCCAATGGGTCATGGACTCCCCTTCCTCTTGGACACAAGCGGCCAGATCTACAATTGACATCGGCTGCTTACACGTATCCTTGAAGTTTTGGATAAACCGATGCTTCAATTCGGCCCATGATCCAATAGAGTTGGTCGGCAAGCTCTTCAACCTAGTGCGAGCTGTTCCTTCCAACATCATGGTGAAATATTTAGCACACACCGCCTCATCCACATCTAACATCTCCATTGCCATCTCATAGCTCTCCACCCACGCCTCTAGCTACAAATCGGCGGTGTAATTTGGTACCTTACGAGGCCCCTTGAAATCCTTGGGTAGTCGCACATTACGCAAAGCGGGAATTAAACACGGTACCCCTAAGGAACTGAACATCGCCCCTGGCTCCACGGATGCGGTGGGGTGAACTGGAGTATGCTGTCGTGCTCCGTGTCGAGCTGCCAACTCGTCCTCTCGACGTGCGCGGCCATGGTCCACAACATCTTGCGCATTAGCACCTCCCCTAGCCGGGTTGTTCCCTCATAGCGAATTTTGGCGACGTGCACTACTGGACACGGCCGGTTCGTCCTCCACGTGTCTGCTATAACTCCAGCTTGGACGAGGAGTGGAATGAATCCTCTCACGGCTATGTGAATATGCTTGCTGTTGATTTAGCGCTGTCTGAAGGAGATCCCTGGCCCGACGCGCTTCCACTGCAACTGGTGACTCGCCGTCGGTTGGGAGGGCCGCCAGGCGTGAAGCGGCGGCCACAATGTTGTCCAACGGGTTGGAATAATGCCCGGGCGGCGTTGATGGTACAACGTTGTTCTGGCGAGGCAGGTCCGTCGTGCGCGGCTGAACCAGCGCTCCCGGTGCCCCCGCCCGGTTTAGCGTGGGCTGGTTACCAGCTCCTGCGCCTGGCGTGTTGAAAAGATTCTACGGCTCATAAACCGATGGGAGATGTGATCGGTACCTTCTTCTCATGACTTCCTCTGAAGCATTCTGATCCAGTCTAATCCGGTAAGCCTGTGCTTCCAACTCGGCCCGCTCTGTAGCCATCCTGGTATTCTCTGCTGCCAGGTCCGCTTTAGCCTGGGCTATCTGATCTTTCACCTTTACAATCTCTGCATCGTGTTGATCCTTGGCTGCTGCATCTACCTCCGTGGACATCAATGTTGCTAGAGCGTCGAACACATCAGACAAGACTTGGGCCGGAGGTGGCGCCGAGCTTCCTGCCCCTGCTGGTGTGGCTGTCGCTGAACCGGAGAGTATTGCGGCGGCAGTAGATGAATGAGGCACCGATTGTGTGCCGGCCATGAAGATGGCGGTCCAGTTTGGCAGATCGAGGGAATCCGGAATACTGTTGCCCTCGGATCCTCCCTCAATCCGTCCGTCCTGCAACTGGTAGAACGATTCGGTTTCTCCAAAAGACTCGTCATCAGAGCAGACTACGGTTTCTCCATTGGACACCGGTCCGTCCTCATACCCTGATCCATGGACGACACCTACGAAAACATGCCTTGCCTTGGGCTGAACCGGCGAAGAACTCGCACGCCGAGCCGTTTCGATGATGTCGGTGCAGATGTCCGGCTCGGGGGCCAGTTCACCGATCTTGCCGATGAAGACGTGAACCCCACCAAAGGGGACCTGGTACCCATATTCGATTGAATCGGCCTCGGGACCCCACCCTGTGTTGTCGATGTAGAGCTTGCCGCGGCGACTCTTCGTCATCCGGCCCATAGCGTATCCCTTGAGTCCATCGAAGCTGCCCTTGAAGAACTCAAAACCATCGTGCGATGGCCCCACGGTGGGCGCCAACTGTCGTGGGTTTGTCACGGCAGATGTCCTCGTGAAAGGACTTAGTCGTGGAGCCATCGCAACGGGTTAGCTTAAAGGGGTTAAACCGGACAAGGGGACACGGGAGTTTATACTAGTTCGGCCCCTTCGATGAAGGTAAAAGCCTACGTCTAGCTGTGATTGATATTGCTAGGGTTTCAAAGGCCAGGGAGCGAATCCGCTTTGTCTGGCTCTCGAGTTGTTGTTGTCTGTCCCTAAACCGCGGCCGGGTCGTCCCTTTAAATACATAGGTTGACGCCCGCCGGGCTACAGAGTCCCGAAGCCGGATTATAAACATTTCCGGTTCGGCCTCTCTCTTTCTATCTTACTATACAAGTTACACGATTAGGCCGGTTTACATTTACAGACTGTAACCCGCCTTTGGGCCCTCCGTAAAGCTCCAGCATCTTTACATCTTCATGGGATTCTAATCTTCAAAGAGTCAACCCGGCTACATAAGGCCAGTTTACCTGCAGTAGTAATATCCCCAACAGGACTGACAACCCGTGTTTGCGTTGGTTGTGAGGATTTATTTGTTTTGTGTAGGTGCGAGGGACTCGCACGTAGCCTCCTACTGGATTGATACCTTGGTTCTCAAAAACTGAGGGAAATACTTACGCTACTTTGCTGCATCATCCCTTCCTCTTCGGGGAAAACCAACGCGGTGCTCAAGAGGTAGCAAGAAGGATTTCTGGCGCCGTTGCCGGGGAGGTCTACGCAAAAGTCAACATACCAAGTACCTATCACATACCCTTATCTCCCTCATTACATTGTTTTCCATTTGCCTCTCGTTTTCCTCTCCCCCCACTTCACCCTTGCTGTTTTATTCGCCCTCTCTCTCTATCCTCACTCTCTTTCTCTATTTGCCTCTTTTTGTCCGCTTGCTTTTTCTTTGCTTGTGTGTTAGTTTGCTCGCTTGTCACGATGGCTCAAGATAATACTAAATTATGTGACTTTACCAATACCAACAACAATGATTTTATTAGCACTCCGATTGCTCCTCTTACCGATGATGAATCTTGTGAAATTAATAATGCTTTGATGAATCTTGTCATGAAAGATCCGTTTTCTAGCCTTCCTAGTGAAGATGCCGCTACCCATCTAAATAGCTTTGTTGATTTGTGTGACATGAAAAAGAAGAAAGATGTGGATAATCATATTGTTAAATTGAAGCTATTTCCTTTTTCGCTTAGAGATCGTGCTAAAGCTTGGTTTTCGTCTTTGCCTAAAAATAGTATTGATTCATGGAACAAGTGCAAAGATGCTTTTATCTCTAAGTATTTTCCTCCCGCTAAGATCATCTCTCTTAGAAATGATATTATGAATTTTAAGCAACTTGATCATGAACATGTTGCACAAGCTTGGGAGAGAATGAAACTAATGATACGTAATTGCCCTACTCATGGTTTAAATTTGTTGATGATTGTTCAAAAATTTTATGCCGGATTGAATTTTGCTTCTAGAAATCTTTTAGATTCGGCCGCGGGAGGCACTTTTATGGAAATCACTTTAGGAGAAGCTACTAAACTCCTAGATAATATTATGGTTAATTGTTCTCAATGGCACACTGAAAGATCTACTAATAAAAAGGTGCATGCGATAGAAGAAATTAATGTTTTGAGTGGAAAGATGGATGAACTTATGAAATTATGTGCTAATAAGAGTGTTTCTTATGATCCTAATGATATGCCCTTGTCTACTTTGATTGATAATAATAATGAATCTATGGATGTGAATTTTGTTGGTAGGAACAATTTTGGTAACAACGCGTATAGAGGAAATTTCAATCCTAGGCCTTATCCTAGTAATCCCCCTAATAATTATGGTAATTCCTACAACAATTCTTATGGAAATTATAATAAGATGCCCTCTGATTTTAAATCTAATATTAAAGAATTTATTACTTCGCAAAAGAATATTAATGCTATGATTGAAGAAAAATTGCTTAAGATTGATGATTTGGCTAGGAACGTTGATAGAATTGCTCTTGATGTTGATTCTTTGAAACTTAGATCTATTCCACCTAAGCATGATATCAATGAGTCTCTCAAAGCCATGAGAATTTCCATTGATGAGTGCAAAGAAAGAACCGCTAGGATGCGTGCTAAGAAAGATGCCTTTATAAGAGCGTGTTCTTCTAGTTCCTATGAAAATAAAGATGAAGATCTAAAAGTTATTGATGTGTCCCCTATTAAATCTTTGTTTTGCAATATGAATCTTGATAATGATGGGACTTAATATGATCCACCTTTACCTAGAAGGCGTTCCAAGAATTCGGAATTTGTTGATCTTGATGCTAAATTTGATAAAAGTGGGATTGAAGAAATTAAAACCCTAGATGTTGCTAAACCCACTATTATGGATTTCAAGGAATTTAACTATGAAAATTTCTCTTTGATTGATTTTATTTCCTTATTGCAATCCATGCTAAATTTTCCTCATGCTTATAGTCAAAATAAAGCATTTACTAAACATATCATTGATGCCTTGATGCAATCTTATGAAGAAAAACTTGAATTGGAAGTTTCTATCCCTATAAAACTTTATGATGAGTGGGAACCAACTATTAAAATTAAAATAAAAATCATGAATGCTATTCTTTATGTGATTTGGGTGCTAGTGTTGCCACGATTCCAAAGACTTTGTGTGATTTGTTAGGTTTCCGTGATTTTGATGATTGCTCTCTAAACTTGCACCTTGCGGATTCCACTATTAAGAAACCTATGGGAAGAATTAATTATGTTCTTATTGTTGCAAATAGGAATTATGTGCCCGTAGATTTTATTGTTCTTGACATAGATTGCAATCCTTCATGTCCTATTATTCTTGGTAGACCTTTCCTTAGAACGATTGGTGCAATTATTGATATGATGGAAGGAAATATTAGATTCCAATTTCCATTAAGGAAAGGCATGGAACACTTTCCTAGAAAGAAAATTAAATTACCCTATGAATCTATTATGATATCCACTTATGGATTGCCTACCAAAGATGGCAATACCTAGATCTATTCTTGCTTATTATGCCTAGCTAGGGGCGTTAAACGATTGCGCTTGTTGGGAGGCAACAAAATTTTATTTTTATTCCTTGCTTTTTGCTCCTGTCTAGTAATAAATAATTTGTCTAGACTCTGTTTTGGTTGAGTTTTTGTGTTTAGTTAGTGTTTGTGCCAAGTAGAACCTTTGGGGAGACTTGGGGAAAGTCTTGTTGAACTTGCTGTAAAAAACAGAAACTTTAGCGCTCACGAGAACTGCTGTCATTTTTATTTGGAAAGTTATATTTAGTTAATTCTTTTTGCAGATGATTAATAGATAAATGCCTCACGTCCAGCAGTTTATTTTAGAATTTTTGGGGTTTCAGATATTGCTCTAGCTACATATTACTACAGACTGTTCTGTTTTTGACAGATTCTGTTTTTCTTGTGTTGTTTGCTTATTTTGATGAATCTATGGCTAGTAAAATAGTTTATAAACCATAGAGAAGTTGGAATAAAGTAGGTATAACACCAATATAAATAAAGAATGATTTAATCACAGTACCTTGAAGTGGTCTTTTATTTTCTTTCGCTAACGGAGCTCACGAGATTTTTCTACTTTAAGTTTTGTGTTGTGAAGTTTTCAAGTTTTGGGTAAAGATTTGATGGATTATGGAACAAGGAGTGGCAAGAGTCTAAGCTTGGGGATGCCCATGGCACCCCCAAGATAATCTAAGGACACCTAAAAGCCAAAGCTTGGGGATGCCCCGGAAGGCACCCCCTCTTTCATCTACTTCTATCGATAACTTTACGTGGAGCTATATTTTTATTTGCCACATGATATGTGTTTTGATTGGAGCTTGTTGTATGATTTTAGTCTTTGCTTGTTAATTTACCACAATCATCCTTGTTGTACACACCTTTTGAGAGAGCCATACATGATTTGGAATTTGTTAGAATACTCTATGTGCTTCGCTTATATCTTTTGAGTTATATAATTTTGCTCTAGTACTTCACTTATATCTTTTAGAGCATGGTGGTGGATTTGTTTTATAGAAACTATTGATCTCTCATGCTTCACTTAGATTATTTTGAGAGTCTTAATAGCATGGTACTTTTCTTAAAATCCTAATATGCTTGGTATACAAGATTAATAATAAAACTTTCTTATGAGTGTGTTGAATACTATGATAAGTTTGATACTTGATAATTGTTTTGAGATATGGAGATGGTGATATTAAAGTCATGCTAGTTGAGTAGTTGTGAATTTGAGAAATACTTGTGTTAAAGTTTGTGATTCCCGTAGCATGCAAGTATGGTGAACCTTTATGTGATGAAGTCGGAGCATGATTTATTTTTTGATTGTCTTGCTTATGAGTGGCGGTCGGGGACGAGCGATGGTCTTTTCCTACCAATCTATCCCCCTAGGAGCATGCGTGTAATACTTTGCTTTGATAACTTATAGATTTTTGCAATAAGTATATGAGTTCTTTATGACTAAGGTTGAGTCCATGGATTATACGCACTCTCACCCTTCCACCTTTGCTAGCCTCTCTAATACCGCGCACCTTTCGCCGGTATCATACACCCATCATATACCTTCCTCAAAACAGCCACCATACCTACCTATTATGGCATTTCCATAACCATTCTGAGATATATTGCCATGCAACTTTCCACCGTTCCGTTTATTATGACACACTCCATCATTGTCACATTGCTTAGCATGATCATGTAGTTGACATCGTATTTGTGGCAAAGCCACCATTCATAATTCTTTCATACATGTCACTCATGCATCATTGCATATCCTGGTACACCGCCGGAGGCATTCACATTGAGTCG
This sequence comes from Triticum urartu, assembly GCF_003073215.2. Taxonomy (NCBI): domain Eukaryota; kingdom Viridiplantae; phylum Streptophyta; class Magnoliopsida; order Poales; family Poaceae; genus Triticum; species Triticum urartu. The sequence goes on along the minus strand of NC_053028.1, from coordinate 658,022,081 downwards.
TATTTTGTTCTAAGTATCGAGTTGTAAATGTTGAGTTGTAAGAAAAATAAAAGTGTGATGATCATCATTATTAGAGCATTGTCCCAGTGAGGAAAGGATGATGGAGACTATGATTCCCCCACAAGTCGGGATGAGACTCCGGACGAAAAATAAATAAAAGAGGCCAAGGAAGCCCAAATAAAAAAAGAAAAGAGGCCATAAAAAAAGAGAAAAGGCCCAAATAAAAAAATATGAGAGAAAAAGAGAGAAAGGACAATGTTACTATCCTTTTACCACACTTGTGCTTCAAAGTAGCACCATGATCTTCATAGTAGAGAGTCTCTCATGTTATCACTTTCATATACTAGTGGGAATCTTTCATTATAGAACTTGGCTTGTATATTCCAATGATGGGCTTCCTCAAATTGCCCTAGGTCTTCATATACTTATAGCACACCCACTTAGTTTTTTTAGCTTTCATATACTTATAGCTCTAGTGCATCCATTGCATGGCAATCCCTACTCACTCACATTGATATCTATTGATGGGCATCTCCATAGCCCGTTGATACGCCTAGTTGATGTGAGACTATCTTCTCCCTTTTTGTCTTCTCCACAACCACCACTCTATTCCACCTATAGTGCTATATCCATGGCTCACGCTCATGTATTGCGTGAAGATTGAAACAATTTTGAGAATGTCAAAAGTATGAAACAAATGCTTGGCTTGTCATCGGGGTTGTGCATTATTTAAATATTTTGTGTGGTGAAGATAGAGCATAGCCAGACTATATGATTTTGTAGGGATAACTTTCTTTAGCCATGTTATTTTGAGAAGACATAATTGCTTTTTTAGTATGCTTGAAGTATTATTATTTTTATGTCAATATGAACTTTTGTCTTGAATCTTTAGGATCTGAATATTCATACCACATTTAAGAAGAATTACATTAAAATTATGCCAAGTAGCACTCCGCATCAAAAATTCTGTTTTTACCATTACCTACTCGAGGACGAGCATGAATTAAGCTTGGGGATGCTTGATAAGTCTCCAACGTATCTATAATTTTTGATTGCTCCATGCTATATTATCTACTGTTTTGGACATTATTGGGCTTTATTATCCAGTTTTATATTATTTTTGGGACTAACCTATTAGCCGGAGGCCCAGCCCAGAATTGATGTTTTTGCCTGTTTTAGAGTTTCGAAGAAAAGGAATATCAAACGGAGTCCAAACGGAATGAAACCTTCGGGAACGTGATTTTCTCAACGAACAAGACCAGGGAGACTTGGACCCTATGTCAAGAAAGGAAACAGGAGGCCACGAGGTAGGGGGGCGCGCCCACCCCCACCAGGCGCGTCCTCCACCCTTGTGGGCCCCCTGTTGCTCCACCGACGTACTCCTTCCTCCTATATATACCTACGTACCCCCAAATGATCAGATACGGAGCCGAAAACCTAATTCCACCGCCGCAACTTTCTGTATCCACGAGATCCCATCTTGGGGCCTGTTCCGGAGCTCCGCCGGAGGGGGCATCGATCACGGAGGGCTTCTACATCAACACCATAGCCCCTCCGATGAAGTGTGAGTAGTTTACTTCAGACCTACGGGTCCTGATGAAGCACGGACTAGTGAGATGCTAATTCGCACGTGTAGATGGTCTGATCTTTCACGGTACTAGCAGCAGCAACAAGAAATTCCGGTTGAACAAAGATGCAAGACCGTAAGATCAAAAACTTGTGTCGAGTAGATTGGATCGACTCCACACGCAGCAGCAACAAAATCCCCTCGGATCAGCAACAAAAATATTTGGTATCCCCCGACATGGGACGTTTTCTGTAGTTTTATTAAACTCACCACTAAAACAAAAATCTGCCCTTACATGACCAGAACGACTGATACTTAAAGGAGCGCACAGGCTCGTTATGTAGCCAACCGACCCAACTAGTACGACCCAAATATTAATAGGACTCTCTCTCTTATACCAACTAAATAACCAATTAACTAATTATTTATCCGGCAACGCTAATCACCTTCCAGCTAACCTGACTTTAAAACGTATATGTAACTTATGCTAGTGCAACCTTTGGACTCTACTCCTACCACGCTAGTAAAACTTGATATTTCTTCTGCCCGGTCGAATCAAAGCATCTTCGGTGGAGTCCTAAAATTTGGTTTAATTTCATCATGCGTTGGAGGGATCTGGAGCAGCATAGAACCAATTTGTATAGTACATGAAAAAGCTTCTAAAATGTCATCTTCTTTCCTTCTTGGTACTGCCGAGGTCAACTTCTCACGCACCGGTGTAACTTGAATATTTCTTGAACGAGTAACAATAGTCTTGGCATATATGTTCACATCATCCTCCCCCTTTTGAATTGAGGCCATCCTCGGCTTCAAGGTAGCTTTACTGACCTTACAGACATCGTCCTTGATAGCACCGGCGAACATCGGCTGCAACACACGTCGCCTTCCAGAGTCCCAAAAAGAATAAGTGTTAGACCTTCCCTCATGTGTAGCTCGATGATCATATTGCCATGGCCTTCCCAATAATAAGTGACATGCATCCATTGGTAGAACATCACAGATAACTGTATCGATCTAATTGCCAACTGAAAAATTGGCGCGCACCTTGTGAGTAACTTTCAATTTGCTCGACTGATATAACCATTCGACACAGTGTGGTTGTGGGTGCTTCCAGGTAGGCAAAGCTAAAGCATCCACCAAGTCCTTGCTAACCGCATTGGTGTAGCTTCCTCCATCTATAATCAACTTGCAATTGGTGTTTTTGATTTTGCATTGAGTTTGAAAATTATTCCAACGCTGCCCTCTATCCTCAATGTGATCCTTTTGCACTCGCTGCACCATCAATGACGGATATGATTCATCAGCTTCAAAACTCGCAACCACATTTTCAACATCCTTAGATTTTTCACTAGAAGTGTCAGAAACTGCCTCTTCATCACTAGCGGATGCATAGCCATCACTCGTGAGCAACACTCTTTTCTCATTAGGACATTCACGCTTCATATGTCCCCTTCCTCCACACTTGAAACACTCTATGTCACTAGTGCGTCCGGTCGACTGTGCACTAGAATCAACCATTGACAGTCCTGATTTTGAAGCATCCTTTTGCACGGAACCATGAGAGCGATTTGATGATGTCGCCCTGGAGCTAGGACCGACATCCTCACTCTTATACTGCAAGCGTCGCCATGTGTTCAAAGTGGTACCAGGAACTATGTTGACTTGGCGTCGCTTAATTTGTTGTTCCGCACGCATAGCTTGGTGCACAAGATCTTGTATGTTGTAGTAGACCACCATCTCAACATGATCTTGCACCTCGATATTTAGCCCGTTAAAGAAATGTGCCATGGTCGCCTCTGGATCCTCCGTTGTCCCTGTACGTATCATAAGCAATTCCATCTCCTTGTAATATTCATCAACACTCATATTACCTTGAGAGAGCCGCTGCAACTTGTTGTACATATCTCTTCTATAGTGCTCAGGAACAAAACGTCGCCTCATGAATTCTTTCATCCCTCTCCAAGTCGTGCGCCGATGTCTGCAACGACAAATTTGATTCCACCAAATTAGCGCGTAACCGGTGAACTCAATTCCAGCAAGTTGAACTTTCTTCTCTTTGCTATAATGATGAGCGTCAAAATTTTGATCAACACGCACCTCCCACTCCAGATAGCCTTCTGGTTCGCACTTGCCGGAGAACGACGGAATTGAAATTTTTATGCAGCCAATTCCATCATCCAAAGGAACACGCATAGCTTGACCAACTTGGTCATGCACTCCGCCACAAACGGAAGTTTCAGGACGGGGCTCATAGTGTCGTGGTCGTGGCGCGTACCCTGCTGCCTCACGGTCAACACCGTCATCGAGGCCATCATCTCCAACATGTGGGTGTGCCGCTAGACGGCGATCATGCACGCCGGCATATCCATCGCGAGCCAGTGGTGCATAATGCAATGGAGCAGCCGAAACAGTCTGTGGTGGTGCGGAATTCATTGCCGGCATATTGATGATGTCTGCCAAACCATCGAACCGAGTGATCAGGACATCTATCCTTTTGCCGAGCGCATCATGACATTGCTTGATGTAGTTGCATGTGTGGTCAAAACCATCCCGAATATTTTGCGGAATATCATCCGCATACACTGGATGTACTATTTCCTCAGAATCAGCGATAACATCATCACCCTTGTTGACCGAGGTTGACATCTTGATCAATACAGTACCGCGAACAACCTTAGATCTGATACCACTTGATGAAGCACGGACTAGCGAGATGCTAATTCGCGCGTGTAGATGGTCCGATCTTTCACGGTACTAGCAGCAGCAACAAGAAATTTCGGTCGAATAAAGATGCAAGACCGTAAGATCAAAAACTTGTGTCGAGTAGATTGGATCGACTCCACACGCAGCAGCAAGAAAATCCCCTCGGATCAGCAACAAAGATATTTGGTGTCCCCCGACATGGGACGTTTTCTGTAGTTTTATTAAACTCACCACTAAAACAAAAATCTGCCCTTACATGACCAGAACGACTGATACTTAAAGGAGCGCGCAGGCTCGTTACGTAGCCAGCCGACCCAAATATTAATAGGACTCTCTCTCTTATACCAACTAAATAACCAATTAACTAATTATTTATCCGGCAACGCTAATCACCTTCCAGCTAACCTGACTTTAAAACGTATACGTAACTTATGCTAGTGCAACCTTCGGACTCTACTCCTACCACGCTAGTAAAACTTGATATTTCTTCTGCCCGGTCGAATCAAAGCATCTTCGGTGGAGTCCTAAAATTCGGTTTAATTTCATCTTGCGTTGGAGGGATCTGGAGCAGCATAAAACCAATCTGTATAGTACATGAAAAAGCTTCTAAAATGTCAGCTTCTTTCCTTCTTGGTACTGCCGAGGTCAACTTCTCACGCACCGGTGTAACTTGAATATTTCTTGAACGAATAACAATAGTCTTGGCATATATGTTCACATCAGGTCCATAGTTAGTAGCTAGATGGCTTCTTCTCTTTTTTTGGATCTCAATACAATGTTCTCCCACTCTCTTGTGGAGAACTATTCGATGTAATCTTCTTTTTGCGGTGTGTTTGTTGAGACCGATGAATTGTGGGTTTATGATCATGTCTATCTATGAATAATATTTGAATCTTCTCTGAATTCTTTTATGTATGACTGGTTATCTTTGCAAGTCTCTTCGAATTATCAGTTTGGTTTGGCCTACTAGATTGATCTTTCTTGCAATGGGAGAAGTGCTTAGCTTTGGGTTCAATCTTGCGGTGTCCTTTCCCAGTGACAGCAGGGGCAGCAAGGCACGTATTGTATTGTTGCCATCGAGGATATCAAGATGAGGTTTTCTTCATATTGCATGAGTCTATCCCTCTACATCATGTCATCTTGCTTAAGGCGTTACTCTGTTTTTAACTTAATACTCTAGATGCATACTGGATACGGTCGATGAGTGGAGTAATAGTAGTAGATACAGGCAGGAGTCGGTCTACTTGTCTCGGACGTGATGCCTATATACATGATCATACCTAGATATTCTCATAACTATGCTCAATTCTGTCAATTGCTCCACAGTAATTTGTTCATCCACCGTAGAATACTTATGCTCTCGAGAGAAGCCACTAGTGAAATCTATGGCCCCTGGGTCTATCTTTATCATATTAATCTCCTACTAGTTAGTTATTTCCTTTGCTATTTACTTTGCCTTTATCTTACTTTGCATCTTTATCATAAAAATACCAAAAATATTATCTTATCATATCTATCAGATCTCACTCTCGTAAGTGGCCTTATAGGGACTGACAACCCCTATTTGCGTTGGTTGCGGGGATTTATTTGTTTTGTGCAGGTGCGAGGGGCTCGCGCGTAGCCTCCTACTGGATTGATACCTTGGTTCTCAAAAAATGAGGGAAATACTTACGCTACTTTGCTGCATCATCCCTTCCTCTTCGGGGAAAACCAATGCAGTGCTCAAGAGGTAGCACGCCCGCGCCCTGCGCGTGGCCGCGCCCCTGCTCTCCTCGTCCCGCTCTGCCGCGACCTCCTGTCGCCACGTGCTGCCCATTTCTCTCTCCTGCGCCTGCTGCTTTAGCCCGTGCTACGACGCGACCCGTCCGCTGTGGCGCTCCCCCCCCCCCCCCCCGCACGCACAACGCTAGCGCCAGTCGCCACTCGTTCACAACCTACCCTGGCCGCCGGCGCCCCGCCGTGCCGGCTGATACGTCTCCAAAGTTTCTACTTTTCCAAACACGTTTGCCCTTGTTTTGGACTCTAACTTGCATGATTTGAATGGAACTAACCCGGACTGATGTTGTTTTCAGCAGAACTACCATGGTGTTATTTTTGTGTAGAAATAAAAGTTCTCGGAATGACCTGAAAATCCACGGAGACACGTGATACGTCTCCAACGTATCTATAATTTTTGATTGCTCCATGCTATATTATCTACTATTTTGGACATTATTGGGCTTTATTATCCACTTTTATATTATTTTTGGGACTAATCTATTAACCGGAGGCCTAGCCCAGAATTGCTGTTTTTTGCCTATTTCAGGGTTTTGAAGATAAGGAATATCAAACGGAGTCCAAACGGAATGAAACCTTCGGGAACGTGATTTTCTCAACGAACAAGACCCAGGAGACTTGGACCCTCCGTCAAGACACAAAAGAGGAGGCCACGAGGTAGGGGCGCGCCTACCCCCCCCCCCCCCAGGCGCGCCCTCCACCCTCGTGGGCCCCCTGTTGCTCCACCGACGTACTCCTTCCTCCTATATATACCTAGGTACCCCCAAACGATGAGATACAGAGCCAAAACCCTAATTCCACCGCTGCAACTTTTTGCATCCACGAGATCCCATCTTGGGGCCTGTTCCGGAGCTCCACCGGAGGGGGTATCCATCATGGAGGGCTTCTACATCAACACCATAGCCCCTCCGACGAAGTGTGAGTAGTTTACCTCAGACCTACGGGTCCATAGTTAGTAGCTAGATGGCTTCTTCTCTCTTTTTGGATCTCAATACAATGTTCTCCCCCTCTCTTGTGGAGATCTATTCGATGTAATCTTCTTTTTGCGGTGTGTTTGTTGAGACAGATGAATTGTGGGTTTATGATCAAGTCTATCTATGAACAATATTTGAATCTTCTCTCAATTCTTTTATGTATGATTGGTTATCTTTGCAAGTCTCTTCGAATTATCAGTTTGGTTTGGCCGACTAGATTGATCTTTCTTGCAATGGAAGAAGTGCTTAGCTTTGGGTTCAATCTTACGGTGTCCTTTCCCAGTGAGTAGGGGCAGCAAGGCACATATTGTATTGTTGCCATCGAGGATAACAAGATGGGGTTTTCATCATATTGCATGAGTTTATCCCTCTACATCATGTCATCTTGCTTAAGGCGTTACTCTGTTTTCATTAACTTAATACTCTAGATGCATGCTGGATAGCGGTTGATGAGTGGACTAATAGTAGTAGATGCAGGCAGGAGTCGGTCTACTTGTCTCGGACGTGATGCCTATATACATGATCATACCTAGATATGTTGGGTTTCGGAGTAATTTCAAAAAATTTCCTACGCACACGCAAGAACATGTGATGCATAGCAACGAGAGGGGAGAGTGTTGTCTACGTACCCAACGCAGACCGACTGCGGAAGCGCTGGCACGACGTAGAGGAAGTAGTCGTACGTCTTCACGATCCAACCGATCAAGCACCGAAACTACGGCACCTCCGAGTACAAGCACATGTTCAGCCCGATGATGATCCCCGGACTCCGATCCAGCAAAGTGTCGGGGAAGAGTTCCGTCAGCACGACGGCGTGGTGACGATCTTGATGAACTACAGCAGCAGGGCTTCGCCTAAACTCCGCTACAGTATTATCGAGGAATATGGTGGCAGGGGGCACCGCACACGGCTAAGGAATAGATCACGTGGATCAACTTGTCTGTTTCTGGGGTGTCTCTGCCTCAGTATATAAAGGAGCCAAGGGGGGAGGGGGCGCCGGCCAGGAGGAGGGCGCAGGAGGAGTCCTACTCCTTCCGGGAGTAGGACTCCCCCCCAATCCTATTCCAACTAGGATTCCCCAAGGGGGAAAGAGGGAGAGGGGTGGCCGGCCACCTCTCCTAGTCCTAATAGGACTAGGGGAAGGGGGGAGGCGTGCAGCCCTTATGGGCAGCCCTTTCACCTTTCCACTAAGGCCCATGAAGGCCCATATGGCTCCCGGGGGGTTCCGGTAACTTCCCGGTAACCCGGTAAAATCCCGATTTCACCTGGAACACTTCCGATGTTCAAATATAGGCTTCCAATATATCAATCTTTACGTCTCGATCATTTCGAGACTCCTCGTCATGTCCGTGATCACATCCGGGACTCCGAACAACCTTCGGTACATCAAAATGCATAAACTCATAATATAACTGTCATCGTAACCTTAAGCGTGCGGACCCTACGGGTTCGAGAACAATGTAGACATGACCGAGACACGTCTCCGGTCAATAACCAATAGCGGGACCTGGATGCCCATATTGGCTCCTACATATTCTACGAAGATCTTTATCGGTCAGACCACATAACAACATACGTTGTTCCCTTTGTCATCGGTATGTTACTTGCCCGAGATTCGATCGTCGGTATCCAATACCTAGTTTAATCTCGTTACCGGCAAGTCTCTTTACTCGTTCCGTCATACATCATCTCACAACTAACATATTAGTTGTAATGCTTGCAAGGCTTATGTGATGTGTATTACCGAGAGGGCCCAGAGATACCTCTCCGACAATCGGAGTGACAAATCCTAATCTCGAAATACGCCAAACCAACATCTACCTTTGGAGACACCTGTAATGCTCCTTTATAATCACCCAGTTACGTTGTGACGTTTGGTAGCACCCAAAGTGTTCCTCCAGCAAACGGGAGTTGCATAATCTCATAGTCATAGGAACATGTATATGTCATGAAGAAAGCAATAGCAACATACTAAACGATCGGGTGCTAAGCTAATGGAATGGGTCATGTCAATCAGATCATTCAACTAATGATGTGACCTTGTTAATCAAATAACAACTCATTGTTCATGGTCAGGAAACATAACCCTCTTTGATTAACGAGCTAGTCAAGTAGAGGCATACTAGTGACACTTTGTTTGTCTATGTATTCACACATGTATTATGTTTCCGGTTAATACAATTCTAGCATGAATAATAAACATTTATCATGATTATAAGGAAATAAATAATAACTTTATTATTGCCTCTAGGGCATATTTCCTTCAGTCTCCCACTTGCACTAGAGTCAATAATCTAGATTACACTGTAATGATTCTAACACCCATGGAGCCTTGGTGCTGATCATGTTTTGCTCGTGGAAGAGGCTTAGTCAACGGGTCTGCAACATTCAGATCCGTGTGTATCTTGCAAATCTCTATGTCTCCCACCTGGACTAGATCCCGGATGGAGTTGAAGCGTCTCTTGATGTGTTTGGTCCTTTTGTGAAATCTGGATTCCTTTGCCAAGGCAATTGCACCAGTATTGTCACAAAAGATTTTCATTGGACCCGATGCATTAGGTATGACACCTAGATCGGATATGAACTCCTTCATCCAGACTCCTTCGTTCGCTGCTTCCGAAGCAGCTATGTACTCCGCTTCACATGTAGATCCCGCTACGACGCTTTGTTTAGAACTGCACCAACTGACAGCTCCACCGTTTAATGTAAACACGTATCCGGTTTGCGATTTAGAATCGTCCGGATCAGTGTCAAAGCTTGCATCAACGTAACCTTGTACGGTGAGCTCTTTGTCACCTCCATATACGAGAAACATATCCTTAGTCCTTTTCAGGTATTTCAGGATGTTCTTGACCGCTGTCCAGTGATCCACTCCTGGATTACTTTGGTACCTCCCTGCTAAACTTATAGCAAGGCACACATCAGGTCTGGTACATAGCATTGCATACATGATAGATCCTATGGCTGATGCATAGGGAACATCTTTCATATTCTCTCTATCTTCTGCAGTGGTCGGGCATTGAGTCTTACTCAACTTCACACCTTGTAACACAGGCAAGAACCCTTTCTTTGCTTGATCCATTTTGAACTTCTTCAAAATTTTGTCAAGGTATGTGCTTTGTGAAAGTCCAATTAAGCGTCTTGATCTATCTCTATAGATCTTAATGCCTAATATGTAAGCAGCTTCACCGAGGTCTTTCATAGAAAAACTCTTATTCAAGTATCCCTTTATGCTATCCAGAAATTCTATATCATTTCCAATCAGCAATATGTCATCCACATATAATATCAGAAATGCTACAGAGCTCCCACTCACTTTCTTGTAAATACAGGCTTCTCCAAAAGTCTGTATAAAACCAAATGCTTTGATCACACTATCAAAACGTTTATTCCAACTCCGAGAGGCTTGCACCAGTCCATAAATGGATCGCTGGAGCTTGCACACTTTGTTAGCTCCCTTTGGATCGACAAAACCTTCCGGTTGCATCATATACAACTCTTCTTCCAGAAATCCATTCAGGAATGCAGTTTTGACATCCATCTGCCAAATTTCATAATCATAAAATGCGGCAATCGCTAACATGATTCGGACGGACTTAAGCATCGCTACAGGTGAGAAGGTCTCATCATAGTCAATCCCTTGAACTTGCCGAAAACCTTTTGCGACAAGTCGAGCTTTGTAGACAGTAACATTACCATCAGCGTCAGTCTTCTTCTTAAAAATCCATTTATTCTCAATTGCTTGCCGATCATGGGGCAAGTCAACCAAAGTCCATACTTTGTTCTCATACATGGATCCCATCTCAGATTTCATGGCTTCAAGCCACTTTGCGGAATCTGGGCTCACCATCGCTTCTTCATAGTTCGTAGGTTCATCATGATCTAGTAGCATGACTTCCAGAACAGGATTACCGTACCACTCTGGTGTGGATCTTACTCTGGTTGATCTATGAGGTTCAGTAGTATCTTGATCTGAAGTTTCATGATTATTATCATTAGCTTCCTCACTAACTGGTGTAGGTGTCACTGAAATAGTTTTCTGTGATGAACTACTTTCCAGTAAGGGAGCAGGTACAGTTACCTCGTCAAGTTCTACTTTCCTCCCACTCACTTCTTTCGAGAGAAACTCCTTCTCTAGAAAGGATCCATTCTTAGCAACGAATGTTTTGCCTTCGGATCTGTGATAGAAGGTGTACCCAACAGTTTCCTTTGGGTATCCTATGAAGACACATTTCTCCGATTTGGGTTCAAGCTTATCAGGTTGAAGCTTTTCCACATAAGCATCGCAGCCCCAAACTTTAAGAAACGACAACTTTGGTTTCTTGCCAAACCACAGTTCATAAGGCGTCGTCTCAACGGATTTTGATGGTGCCCTATTTAACGTGAATGCAGCCGTCTCTAGAGCATAACCCCAAAATGATAGCGGTAAATCAGTAAGAGACATCATAGATCGCACCATATCTAGTAAAGTACGGTTACGACGTTCGGACACACCATTACGTTGTGGTGTTCGGGGTGGCTTGAGTTGCAAAACTATTCCACAGTTTTTCAAATGTACACCAAACTCGTAACTCAAATATTCTCCTCCACGATCAGATCATAGAAACTTTATTTTCTTGTTACGATGATTTTCAACTTCACTCTGAAATTCTTTGAACTTTTCAAATGTTTCAGACTTATGTTTCATTAAGTAGATATATCCATATCTGCTTAAATCATCTGTGAAGGTGAGAAAATAATGATATCCGCCACGAGCCTCAATATTCATCAGACCACATACATCGGTATGTATGATTTCCAAAAAATCTGTTGCTCTCTCCATAGTACCGGAGAACGGTGTTTTAGTCATCTTGCCCATGAGGCACGGTTCGCAAGTACCAAGTGATTCATAATCAAGTGGTTCCAAAAGTCCATCAGTATGGAGTTTCTTCATGCACTTTACACCGATATGACCTAAACGACAGTGCCACAAATAAGTTGCACTTTCATTATCAACTCTACATCTTTTGGCTTCAACATTATGAATATGTGTATTACTACTATCGAGATTCAATAAAAATAGACCACTCTTCAAGGGTGCATGACCATAAAAGATATTACTCATATAAATAGAACAACCATTATTCTCTGATTTAAATGAATAACCGTCTCGCATTAAACAAGATCCAGATATAATGTTCATGCTCAACGCTGGCACCAAATAACAATTATTTAGGTCTAATATTAATCCCGAAGGTAGATGTAGAGGTAGCGTGCCGACCGTGATCACATCGACTTTGGAACCGTTTCCCACGCGCATCATCACCTCGTCCTTTGCCAGTGCCCGCTTATTCCGTAGTCCCTGTTTCGAGTTGCAAATATTAGCAACAGAACCAGTATCAAATACCCAGGTGCTACTGCGAACTCTAGTAAGGTACACATCAATAACATGTATATCACATATACCTTTGTTCACCTTGCCATCCTTCTTATCCGCCAAATACTTGGGGCAGTTCCGCTTCCAGTGACCAGTCTGCTTGCAGTAGAAGCACTCAGTTTCAGGCTTAGGTCCAGACTTGGGTTTCTTCTCCTGAGCAGCAACTTGCTTTCTGTTCTTCTTGAAGTTCCCCTTTTTCTTCCCTTTGCCCTTTTTCTTGAAACTAGTGGTCTTGTTAACCATCAACACTTGATGCTCCTTTTTGATTTCTACCTCCGCAGCTTTCAGCATTGCGAAGAGCTCGGGAATAGTCTTGTTCATCCCTTGCATATTATAGTTCATCACGAAGCTCTTGTAGCTTGGTGGCAGTGATTGGAGAATTCTGTCAATGACGCAATCATCCGGAAGATTAACTCCCAATTGAATCAAGTGATTATTATACCCAGACATTTTGAGTATATGCTCACTGACAGAACTGTTCTCCTCCATCTTGCAGCTATAGAACTTATTGGAGACTTCATATCTCTCAATCCGGGCATTTGCTTGAAATATTAACTTCAACTCCTGGAACATCTCATATGCTCCATGATGTTCAAAACGTCGTTGAAGTCCCGATTCTAAGCCGTAAAGCATGGCGCACTGAACTATCGAGTAGTCATCAGCTTTGCTCTGCCAGACGTTCATAACATCTGGTGTTGCTCCAGCAGCAGGCCTGGCACCCAGCGGTGCTTCCAGGACGTAATTCTTCTGAGCAGCAATGAGGATAATCCTCAAGTTACGGACCCAGTCCGTGTAATTGCTACCATCATCTTTCAACTTTGCTTTCTCAAGGAACGCATTAAAATTCAACGGAACAACAGCACGAGCCATCTATCTACAATCAACATAAACAAGCAAGATACTATCAGGGACTAAGTTCACGATAAGTTTAAGTTCAATTAATCAAATTACTTAAGAACTCCCACTTAGATAGGCATCCCTCTAATCTTCTAAGTGATTACGTGATCCAAATCAACTAAACCATAACCGATCATCACGTGAGATGGAGTAGTTTTCAATGGTGAACATCGTTATGTTGATCATATCTACTATATGATTCATGCTCGACCTTTCGGTCTCCGTGTTCCAAGGCCATATCTGCATATGCTAGGCTCGTCAAGTTTAACCTGAGTATTCTGCATGTGCAAAAACTGGCTTGCACCCGTTGTAGATGGACGTAGAGCTTATCACACCCGATCATCACGTGGTGTCTGGGCACGACGAACTTTGGCAACGGTGCATACTCAGGGAGAACACTTCTTGATAATTTAGTGAGAGATCATCTTATAATGCTACCGTCAATCAAAGCAAGATAAGATGCATAAAAGATAAACATCACATGCAATCAATATAAGTGATATGATATGGCCATCATCATCTTGTGCTTGTGATCTCCATCTTCGAAGCACCGTCGTGATCACCATCGTCATCGGCGCGACACCTTGATCTCCATCGTAGCATCGTTGTCGTCTCGCCAATCTTATGCTTCCACGACTATCACTACCGCTTAGTAATAAAGTAAAGCATTACATCGCGATTGCATTGCATACAATAAAACGACAACCATAAGGCTCCTGCCAGTTGCCGATAACTCGGTTACAAAACATGATCATCTCATACAATAAAATTCAGCATTATGTCTTGACCATATCACATCACAACATGCCCTGCAAAAACAAGTTAGACGTCCTCTACTTTGTTGTTGCAAGTTTTACGTGGCTGCTACGGGCTTAAGCAAGAACCAATCTCACCTACGCATCAAAACCACAACGATAGTTTGTCAAATAGACTCCGTTTTAACCTTCGCAAGGACCGGGCATAGCCATACATGGTTCAACTAAAGTTGGAGAGACAGTCGCCTGCAAGCCACCTATGTGCAAAGCACGTCGGGGGAACCGGTCTCGCGTAAGCGTACGCGTAATGTTGGTCCGGGTCGTCTCGTCCAACAATGCCGCCGAACCAAAGTATGACATGCTGGTAGGCAGTATGACTTATATCGCCCACAACTCACTTGTGTTCTACTCGTGCATATAACATCAACATAAATAACCTAGGCTCGGATGCCACTGTTGGGTTTCGTAGTAATTTCAAAAAATTTCCTACGCACACGCAAGATCATGTGATGCATAGCAACGAGAGGGGAGAGTGTTGTCTACGTACCCACGCAGACCGACTGCGGAAGCGTTGACGCAACGTAGAGGAAGTAGTTGTACGTCTTCACGATCCAACCGATCAAGCACCGAAACTACGGCACCTCCGAGTTCGAGCACACGTTCAGCCCGATGACGATCCCCGGACTCCAATCCAGCAAAGTGTCGGGGAAGAGTTCCGTCAGCACGACGGCGTGGTGACGATCTTGATGAACTACAGCAGCAGGGCTTCGCCTAAACTCCGCTACAGTATTATCGAGGAATATGGTGGCAGGGGCACCGCACACGGCTAAGGAATAGATCACGTGGATCAACTTGTCTGTTTCTGGGATGCCTCTGCCTCAGTATATAAAGGAGCCAAGGGGGGAGGGGGGCGCCGGCCAGGAGGAGGGCGCAGGAGGAGTCCTACTCCTTCCGGGAGTAGGACTCCCCCCCAATCCTATTCCAACTAGGATTCCCCAAGGGGGAAAGAGGGAGAGGGGTGGCCGGCCACCTCTCCTAGTCCTAATAGGACTAGGGGAAGGGGGGAGGCGCGCAGCCCTTATGGGCAGCCCTTTCACCTTTCCACTAAGGCCCATGAAGGCCCATATGGCTCCCAGGGGGTTCCGGTAACCTCCCGGTAACCCGGTAAAATCCCGATTTCACCCGGAACACTTCCGATGTTCAAATATAGGCTTCCAATATATCAATCTTTACGTCTCGATCATTTCGAGACTCCTCGTCATGTCCGTGATCACATCCGGGACTCCGAACAACCTTCGGTACATCAAAATTCATAAACTCATAATATAACTGTCATCGTAACCTTAAGCGTGTGGACCCTACGGGTTCGAGAACAATGTAGACATGACCGAGACACGTCTCCGGTCAATAACCAATAGCGGGACCTGGATGCCCATATTGGCTCCTACATATTCTACGAAGACCTTTATCGGTCAGACCGCATAACAACATACGTTGTTCCCTTTGTCATCGGTATGTTACTTGCCCGAGATTCGATCGTCGGTATCCAATACCTAGTTCAATCTCGTTACCGGCAAGTCTCTTTACTCATTCCGTAATACATCATCTCACAACTAACATATTAGTTGTAATGCTTGCAAGGCTTATGTGATGTGTATTACCGAGAGGGCCCAGAGATACCTCTCCGACAATCGGAGTGACAAATCCTAATCTCGAAATACGCCAACCCAACATCTACCTTTGGATACACCTGTAATGCTCCTTTATAATCACCCAGTTACGTTGTGACGTTTGGTAGCACCCAAAGTGTTCCTCCGGCAAACGGGAGTTGCATAATCTCATATTCATAGGAACATGTATATGTCATGAAGAAAGCAATAGCAACATACTAAACGATCGGGTGCTAAGCTAATGGAATGGGTCATGTCAATCAGATCATTCAACTAATGATGTGACCTTGTTAATCAAATAACAACTCATTGTTCATGGTCAGGAAACATAACCATCTTTGATTAACGAGCTAGTCAAGTAGAGGCATACTAGTGACACTTTGTTTGTCTATGTATTCACACATGTATTATGTTTCGGGTTAATACAATTCTAGCATGAATAATAAACATTTATCATGATTATAAGGAAATAAATAATAACTTTATTATTGCCTCTAGGGCATATTTCCTTCAAGATATTCTCATAACTATGCTCAATTCTGTCAATTGCTCAACAGTAATTTGTTCACCCATCGTAGAATACTTATGCTCTTGAGAGAAGCCACTAGTGAAACCTATGGCCCCCGGGTCTATCTTCATCATATTAATCTACCAATACTTAGTTATTTCCTTTTGCTTTTGCTTTGCTTTTATTTTACTTTGCATCTTTATCATAAATATACCAAAAATATTATCTTATCATATCTATCAGATCTCACTCTCATAAGTGGCCGTGTAGGGATTCACAACCCCTTATCGCGTTGGTTGCGAGGATTTATTTGTTTTGTGCAGGTATGAGGGACTCGCAGGTAGCCTCCTACTGGATTGATACCTTGGTTCTCAAAAACTGAGGGAAATACTTACGCTACTTTGCTGCATCATCCCTTCCTCTTCAGGGAAAACCAATGCAGTGCTCAAGAGGTAGCAACACGTTTTGGAATTAATGAAAAATATTGGCAAAAGAATCAGCATCAGGGAGCCCACACCCTGTCCATGAGGGTGCAGGGCGCGCCCCTCGGGGCGCTCCCCCTGCCTCATGGGCCCCCTGGGACTCCACCGACCTCAACCCCAACTCTATATATTCACTTTCGGGGAGGAAAAAAATCAGAGAGAAGGATTCATTGCGTTTTAGATACGGAGCCGCTACCAAGCCCTAATCTTCCTCAGGAGGGCTGATCTGGAGTCCGTTCGGGGCTTCGGAGAGGGGAATCCGTCGCCATCGTCATCATCAACCTTCCTCCATCACCAATTTCATGATGCTCACCGCCGTGCATGAGTAATCTCATCATAGGCTTGCTGGACGGTGATGGGTTGGATGAGATTTACCTTGTAATCGAGTTAGTTTTGTTAGGGTTTGATCCCTAGTATCCATTATGTTCTAAGATTGATGTTGCTATGACTTTACTATGCTTCGTGCTTGTCACTAGGGCCCAAGTGCCATGATTTCAGATCTGAACCTATTATGTGTTCATGAATATATGTGAGTTCTTGATCCTATCTTGCAAGTAAATAGTCACCTACTATGTGTTATGATACGGCAACCTCGAGTGACAATAATCGGGACCACTCCCCATGATGACCGTAGTTTGGGGAGTTCATGTATTCACTAAGTGTTAATCCTTTGGTCCGGTACTTTATTAAAAGGAGGCCTTAATATCCATTAGTTTCCAATAGGACCCCGCTGCCACGGGAGGGTAGGACAAAAGATTTCATGCAAGTTCTTTTCCATAAGCATGTATGACTATATTTGGAATACATGCCTACATTATATTGATGAACTGGATCTAGCTCTGTGTCACCCTATGTTATAACTGTTGCATGAGGAATCACATCTGACATAATTATCCATCATTGATCCATTGCCTATGAGCTTTTCACATATTGATCTTTGCTTAGTTACTTTTCCGTTGCCACTGTTACGATTACTACAAAAACTACTATTGTTACTTTTGCCACCGCTACCGTTACTTCCATACTACTTTGCTACTAAATATTTTGCTGCAGATATTAAGTCTTTCAGGTGTGGTTGAATTGACAACTCAACTGCTAATACTTGAGAATATTCTTTGGCTCCCCTTGGGTTGAATCAATAAATTTGGGTTGAATACTCTACCCTCGAAAACTGTTGTGATCCCCTATACTTGTGGGTTATCAAGACTATTTTCTGGCGCCGTTGCCGGGGGACATAGCTCTATTCATTGAGTCACTTGGGATTTATATCTGTTGATCACTATGAGGAACTTAAAAGATGAAAGAACCAAGATTTTCCCCTCAACTACGAGGGGAGGTAAGGAACTGCCATCTAGCTCTGCACTTAATTCACCTTCTGTTATGAGTAAATTTGCGACACCTACACCTGTTATTGATTCTAATATATCGCATGTTATTGATGAGGCCACTTCTGCTATGCATGATGCTTATGATGAAACTACTTCTATGCTTGATAATACCGTGCCATTAGGTCAATTTCTTGATGAACAACTTGCTAGGGTTAGAGAGAATGAAATTATTGAAACAGATAATATTGATGAAAGTGATGATGAAGATTCTCCCCTAGATATGAATTGCCTCATGTGCCTGAGGGTTATGTTATGGATGAAGAAACTGCTAGAGACCTTTTTGCTTGCAAAGATAGATATGATCTTAAGAAACTGTTAGCTAAGCTGAAAGAAGTCTTTGAATGCTAGAATGAAATATGACCCTACTTTTGCTACTTCACCTATCTGTATTTCTAGTAAGGATTATGATTTCTCTGTCGATCCTGAGTTAATCACTTTGGTTGAATCTGATCATTTTTATGGCTATGAATCTGAAACTTTTGTGGCACATCTTACTAAATTGAATGATATAGCCACCCTATTCACTCATGAGGAAAAAATTTGTTACTACTATATCCTTAAGTTATTTCCGTTCTTATTAAAGGGTGATGCTAAAACATGGTTTAATTCTCTTGCTCCTGGTTGTGTGTGTAGTCCCCAGGATATGATTTATTACTTCTCTGCTAAATATTTTCCCGCTCATAAGAAACAAGCTGCCTTAAGGGAAATATATAATTTTGTGCAAATTGAAGAAGAGAGTCTCTCACAAGCTTGGGGGAGGCTTCTCCGATTATTTAATACTTGATATCTTTTATAATGGACTAACCGATGCTTCCAGAGACCACCTGGATAGTTGTGCTGGTTGTGTTTGAAGGAAATATGCCCTAGAGGCAATAATAAAGTTGTTATTTATATTTCCTTATATCATGATAAATGTTTATTATTCATGCTAGAATTGTATTAACCGGAAACTTAGTACATGTGTGAATACATAGACAAACAGAGTGTCCCTAGTATGCCTCTACTTGAATAGCTCGTTAATCAAAGATGGTTAAGTTTCCTAGCCATGGACATGTGTTCTCATTTGATGAACGGGATCACATCATTAGAGAATGATGTGATGGACAAGACCCATCCATTATCTTAGCATAATGATCGTTCAGTTTATTACTACTGCTTTCTTCATAACTTATACATGTTCCTCTGACTATGAGATTATGCAACTTCGGAATACCGGCGGAACACCTTGTGTGCTATCAAACGTCACAGCATAACTGGGTGATTATAAAGATGCTCTATAGGTGTCTCCGATGGTGTTTGTTGAGTTGGCATAGATCGAGATTAGGATTTGTCACTCCGTGTATCAAAGAGGTATCTCTGGGCCCTCTCGGTAATGCACATCACTATAAGCCTTGCAAGAAATGTGACTAATAAGTTAGTTACGGGATGTTGCATTACGTAACGAGTAAAGAGACTTGCTGGTAACGAGATTGAACTAGGTATTGAGATACCGATGATCGAATCTCGGGCAAGTAACATACCGATGACAAAGGGAACAACGTATATCGTTATGCGGGTTGACCGATGAAGATCTTCGTAGAATATGTGGGAGCCAATATGAACATCTAGGTTCCGCTATTGGTTATTGACCGGAGACGTGTCTCAGTCATGTCTACATAGTTCTCGAACCCGTAGGGTCCGCACGCTTAACGTTCGGTATTATGAGTTTATGTGTTTTGATGTACCGAAGATAGTTCGGAGTCCTGAATGTGATCACGGACATGACGAGGAGTCTCGAAATGGTCGAGACATAAGGATTGATATATTGGACGACTATATTCGGACACCGGATGAGTTCCGGGGGTCACCGGATATTTATCAGTGCCGGGGGTTATCGGAACCCCCGGGGGAACTAATGGGCCTTCATGGGCCTTGTGAAAGAGAGAGGAGGGGGCCTAGAGCTGGCCGTGCCCCTGCTACGTCTTGAGCACTGCGTTGGTTTTCCCTTGAAAAGGAAAGGGTGGTGCAGTAAAGCAGCGTAAGTATTTCCCTCAGTTTTTGAGAACCAAGGTAACAATCCAGTAGGAGACCACGCGCGAGTCACCTCGTACCTACACAAACAAATAAGAACCTCGCAACCAACGCGATAATGGGGTTGGCAATCCCTTCACGACCACTTGCAAGAGTGAGATCTGATAGTGATGATAATAATAAGATAAGTATTTTTGGTATTTTTATGATATAGATTGAAAGTAAAGATTGCAAAATAAATGGTAATGGAAATAACGGTAGATTAATATGATGGAAGATAGACCCGGGGGCCATAGGTTTCACTAGTGGCTTCTCTCGAGATAATATAAGTATTACGGTGGGTGAACAAATTACTATCGAGCAATTTATAGAAAAGCAAACAATTATGAGAATATCTAGGTATGATCATGTATATAGGCATCACGTCCGAGACAAGTAGACCGAAACGATTCTGCATCTACTACTATTACTCCACACATCGACCGCTATCCAGCATGCATCTAGAGTATTAAGTTCATAAGAACAGAGTAACGCCTTAAGCAAGATCACATGATGTAGAGGGATAAACTCATGCAATATGATATAAACCCCATATTTTATCCTCGATGGCAACAATACAATACGTGTCGTTTCCCTTTCTGTCACTGGGATCGAGCACCGCAAGATTGAACCCAAAGCTAAGCACTTCTCCCATTGCAAGAAAGATCAATCTTGTAGGCCAAACCAAACTGATAATTCGAAGAGACTTGCAAAGATAAACCAATCATACATAAAAGAATTCAGAGAAGATGCAAATATTTTTCATAGATAAACTTTATCATAAACCCACAATTCATCGGATCTCGACAAACACACCACAAAAAGAAGAGTTACATCGAATAGATCTCCAAGAGAATCGAGGAGAACTTTGTATTGAGATCCAAAGAGAGAAAAGAAGCCATCTAGCTACTAGCTATGGACCCGAAGATCTGAGGTACACTACTCACACATCATCGGAGGGGCCATGGAGTTGATGTAGAGGCCCTCCGTGATCAATGCCCCCTCCGGCGGAGCTCCGAAAAAGGCCCCAAGATGGGATCTCTTGGGTACAGAAGGTTGTGGCGGTGAAAGTAGGGTTTCGTGGTGCTCCTGGATGTTTGCTGGGTATATGGATATATATATATATATAGGAGGAAGAAGTAGGTCGGTGGAGCAACGAGGGGCCCACGAGGGTGGAGGGCGCGCCCAGGGGGGTAGGCGCCCCCCTGCCTCGTGGCCGCCTCGTTGATTGCTTGAGGTCCACTCCAAGTCCCCTGGATCACGTTTGTCCCAAAAATCATGTTCCCGAAGGTTTCATTCCGTTTGGACTCCGTTTGATATTCCTTTTCTTCGAAACACTGAAATAGGCAAAAAAATAGCAATTTGGGCTGGGCCTCCGGTTAATAGGTTAGTCCCAAAAATAATATAAAAGTGTAAAAATAAGTCCATTAACATCTAAAACAGGCAATATAATAGCATGGAACAATCAAAAATTATAGATACGTTGGAGACGTATCACCCCCCCCCTTGGATTCCAAATTGGACAAGGGGGGGGGCGCCCCCTCTTTCCTCCCTCTCTCCTCTCCTTCCTTTCCCCTTCCCCCTTCCTAGTTGGACTAGGAAAAGGGGAGTCCTACTCCTACTAGGAGGAGGACTCCCCCTCTCCTTGGCGCACCCCTAGGCCGGCCGGCCTCCCCCCTTGCTCCTTTATATACGGTGGCAAGGGCACCCTAGAACACACAAGTTGATTGTTTCCAGCCGTGTGCAGTGCCCCCCTCCACCATAATCCACCTCGATCATATCGTAGTGGTGCTTGGGCGAAGCCCTGTTCCGGTAGCATCATCATCACCATCATCACGCCGTCGTATTGACGAAGCTCTCCCTCGACACTCTATTGGATCGTGAGTTCGTGGGACGTCATCGAGCTGAACGTGTGCAGATCGCGGAGGTGTCGTACTTTCGGTACTAGGATCGGTCGACCGTGAAGACGTACGACTACATCAATCGCGTTATCATAACGCTTCCGCTTACGGTCTATGAGGTTACGTGGACACCACTCTTCCCCTCTCGTTGCTATGCATCACCATGATCTTGCATGTGCGTAGGAATTTTTTTGAAATTACTGCGTTCCCCAACAGTGTTTTCAGGGAAAGAACTGTTGAGCAAGCTGAATTGCTATTGAATAATATATTGAGTAATGATAATGATTGGACACTTCCTGAACCAACTCCTAAGTCAACTCCGAAGAAAAGGGGTACTCTATTTCTCAGTCCTGAAGATATGCAAAAGGCAAAGAAATCTATGAAAGAAAAGGGTATTAAAGCTGAAGATGTTAAGAATTTACCACCTACTGAAGAAATACATGGTCTCAATAACCCGACACAGGTAGTAAAGGTAAATACTCTCTATAGATTTGATGAAGGTGATATTCCTCACAATAAGTCTGCTAGCCAATGCTTGGATGAGTTCGATAATTTTATTGTTAAACAAGAAAACTTCAATGCTTATGTTGGTACACAATTGAAACATAATGCTTATATGATTGAACACTTGAGTGATTATATGTCTAGAGTTAAAGGTGACCTTAAACTTATTAGTAAACATGCTTCTATGGTTGTCACTGGAATTTCTACCATGCTTGCCAATTATACTTTTAAAGGTGGAATACCAAAGAAACTAGGAGATCCAGGAGTACCAACTATACCATGCTCCATTAAAAGAAACTATGTTAAAACTGTTTTATGTGATATTGGAGCCGGTGTTAGTGTTATGCCTCTCTCTTTATATTGTAGACTTGATTTGAATAAGTTGGCACCTACTAAAATATCTTTGCAAATGGCCGATAAATCAACTGCTATACCTGTCAGTATTTGTGAGGATGTGCCTGTTGTGGTTGCAAACGTTATTATTTTAACGGACTTTGTTATTCTTGATATTCCCGAGGACGATAGTATGTCAATTATCATTGGTAGACCCTTTTTGAATACTTCAGGGGCTGTTATTGATTGCAACAAAGGCAATGTCACTTTTCATGTTAATGGTAATGAGCATACGGTACATTTTCCGAGGAAATAACCTCAAGTCCATAGTATCAATTCTATTGGAAAAATTTCAACGATTACTATTGGAGGTTTTGAATTTCCTCTTCCTACTGTCAAGAACAAATATGATATTCTTATTGTTGGGGACATGCATATCTCCGTTGAGGTAACCTAGTGTTATTTGAAAATTCTCCGGTTTCATATTATTCGGAAAGAGTTTGTTAATAAGATTTGATCAACCTTATTAGTGGATTCCTTTTGATGAGCACGAGATGGATGAAGTTAGAAGGCACAACTCTCTGTACCCTCATTTTACTTTCTGTTATTTAGATTAAATAAAGCAAAAATAGTATTTTCTGTCTGTTTTCTGAATTATCCTTGCAATAGAAATACCCGAAAATAAAAGTTCTCCAAATGTCCTAAAAATGAAATATGATTTTTTGTAGAATATTTAAGAATTTCTGGCACTGAGAACACATCAGGGGGCCCACCATTTGGCCACGAGGGCACAGGGCGTGCCCACCCCCCTGGGGCGCGCCCCCTACCTCGTGGGCCCCACGAGGACCCCCTCCACTTATTTCAGCACCAACTCACTTCGTCTTCCTCCAGAAAAAATCCTCCCATAGCTCAAACCCGTGTTCTAGCTCATCTTGTTTCCATTTTTGACCTTTTAGCTTAAAACTTCATTCACAAAACTATTTTGGGGGATTGTTCTTCGGTATGTGACTGCTCCAAAGGTCTAATTAGTTTTTGTTCTAGTGCTTTATTTATTGTAAATTTTTGCGGGCAATTTGATAAAATAGCACACCTTTCCTGAGACTTTGCTCCAATTGCACACTTTTCTTTTTATTAGATAAAATAGCACACTTTTGATTGGTAGCTATACAAAATAGCACAAATCTACCTTTTTCCTACTTCTACACGTACGGGCCCATATGACATATTTTACAGGAGGAAATTGCCCTTGGTTCTGGTCGATCGAAACGATCAAAGAGCACAGGAGGCGGAGAGACGAACTAACCAGTGTGCCGCCGCCTCACCATGCCTCCTGCCCGGAGCGCCATCACCTCGCCGCGCCTCCTCCCCCCGCGCGCTGCCAACTCGCCATGCCTCCTCCCCGCGTGCTGCCAGTTCTTGCACCGCTGCCGTTACCTTGCCATGATTCCTCGACGAAGCAAGGTCAGGTCGCCGTGTCTTCTCCACCACGGCACCACCACGCCATGCCTCCTCCCCCACGGGCTGCCCGTTCCTGTAGAGGAGGCGTCTTCGTCGGCCACCACCTTGCCAGTCTAGCGGGTCCTGTCCAGGTTGCTTGCTGGCCGCGTTGGAGGCCTGACTGGAGCATGTGTGTCGCTGCTAGCCTGTACGTGCTGGCTGGAACCTGCTGTAACTGCTCGCTGCTCTAATTGCTATCTCTAACAGTAGGTGCTCACTGAAGAAGATAGCATATGGCTCAAAATACTAGTGCCACACATAGACACACTACAAGCTTTGATATGTATGCATGTATCTGCTTCTGCAGTCACGAGAGAATATGAACGCTTCATTTTTTCTGAGGATGCGAATGCCTCTTGCTGTAATCAAAATACAGATTGGATAGATGTAACATGTATTGATGTACAGTTCTGTTGATATGGAAAATGATCAAAATTTCGACAGTTATAATCATCTCAGCAAGATGTGGAGCGTCGGGAGATGAGAAAAAATTGGACGAGGCAGCGGCGGGAGAACCGGCAGCATGTGCACAGGAGGCACGACGAGGCGGCGGTGTGACGGGAAAGTGGCACGGTGAGATGATGGCGCTCCGGGCAGGAGGCACAGCGAGGCGGTGGTGCGACGGGAAAGAGGCACGGTGAGATGACGGCGCTCCGGGCAGGAGGCACGGCGAGGCGGCGGCGCACTGATTCGTTTGTCTATCCGCATCATGTGGTTTTGATCGTTTCGATCGACCAGGAGCCAGGTGAAACGATGGATGGGCAATTTCCTCCTAAACAATATGTCATATGGGCCCGTACGTGGAGAAGTAGCAAAAAGGTAGATTTGTGCTATTTTGTACAGCTACCAATTAAAGGTGTGCTATTTTATCTAATAAAAAAAGTGTGCTATTGAAGCAAAGTCTCAGAAAAGGTGTGCTATTTTATCAAATTGCTCAAAATCTGAACAAGTTAGCCCCTTTGTAAGGGAAATCAGGCCAAAATCCATATGAGTAACAAAAGGGAAAGAAAAGATGAGAAAATTAGCAGTTTGTTTGGCCATATCTGTTTTGGACAAAAGTGTCTCGCTACATCTGGATAATTCTTATGAGCGGTTGTATACGTGGCCACTGAAAATAGTGGGATGGGTCAGTCGCCAGCCATTTTTCCAGCAAGTATACCATTTTTGTTGATGAAATTGGTGTGTGGAGAAGCACAAGGCGGAGCTGCTTCTACTTTTAATCACATTGGCTCTCCTGGTTCAGATCTTCTTGCATCGATATGGAGCACTGATCTCCACTCCTAAAGAGGGGTTGTAGCGTCGTTTCACCTCCCACTAGCCCTATATTACATGAATGTCTTACAGGCGACTTTTCGCTCAAGCATAGCCAATTCGGACGGCCCATTTGATGCATGTGTTAACTCAATCAAACCATTATTTTCCCAAAACAACGTCATGCATTTTAGGTGATGTACCAAATCAAATCATCTTAATTAAGAAATAAAAGAACATCTTAAAAATTAAGGGAACATTTAAATCAGAAAACAAACCAGTCATGTAAGGAAGCAAACAAATTAGTCACGTCAAAAAGCAAACAAATTGCTCACGTTAAGAATAAGAGGAAAGAAACCAACACCCACGTAAAAAAAATATCTTGCTTTGAAGGTGTTCGTATAGGAGATCGAACTGATGTAGCTTTATTTGACTTCAATTTCGTTACTTTGTTGCCATCACTAGAGATGCAACTCGAAGGCTTCTGTGGCAGGGGCTAAAAGTATGGCTAAGGTGGTGGGAATAATATTTGGGCAATGACGTTGCCGGGGTTCCCCGACAAGGAGACTAGTAATGTACTCGTTGTTGCAATTTCTTTCCTCATTCTGCATTGTCAGATTCGCTTGAAAGATTGATTTCCCTTTCAATGATGTGATCCTCGTGGACAGTTGTACTTTGATGTAATTGACAAGGTTATGCTCAAATTGGTTTTATGTAGTGTTGCGATTTCTAGGCATAATAGTCATTGCCACATAGTTTTTTTTGTCTTTGAACCATGCAGGAGAGCTACGTGTATATCCATTAAAATGTTGATACGACACTGGAAGGAGGCACGACCCCATTCAAATGGCACGATGAAAACTAAAGCGACCTACAGATTACACCTTAAGACTCCGCGAACCACAAACCAAATATGACCAAAACAAACCCAACCTATTCTAGGACACTAGTACATCACAAGGCATGGAAGTAAGAATCATCTGCAACAAGAGCATAAACACCAACTAGCTACAACACAGCCCGAACTCGACCACCATGACGACAACGATTATATGAACTCAACTACCGTAGAAGCATGGGGTAGGGCTTAGAAGGTTTCAACTTTTGCTACATTGAGTCAATCCATAGTCTGAATAATTATTATTTTGATAATTATGGTTTGAATAAGTTTTGAGATATTTGAATTTAGGTACTGGTTGCATGAGCTGGGAGGGGCCAATCATGACCACATGATCGGATAATAATGTTTATTCCATTGCGATACAGTTAAATTTCAATGGTTTATTTGTTATGTCACTACTTATATTTTTCTTTGGAAAAGAGGCTATTGCCCAGCTTTAAAGATGAAGCTCTTACGAAGTCTTACAATGCATAACAAAGTTCAATACAAGATCCAAATGATCCACTCCCTCTGTTCATTATTATAAGATGTTCTGGGTATTTCAATATGGACTACATATGGGCTGAAATAAATGAATAAACACACTAAAATATGTCTACATACATCTGATTTAGAAAAAAGTTAGAACATCTTATAATAATGAACGGATGCATTAATAAAGACTGGTCAAGAGCAAAACATAGGGACATACACGCCACATCAAACTAGCCACAAAAATGAAGACGCCTGACGTCGACCGGTGATGAACAGGCCACAATTGGTTGTGTTGGTCTGCTCCAATGGCCGTCCTGGGAGCTGTGGCCCATGCACCAAGACTGGTGATGAGAAACTCAAGGCGCGGTGCATCCTTTCACTTTCTAGTAAATGGAATCCACAGCTGCAAGAAGATAATGCATTTGCCCACCTACAGCTGGTTGCATCTTGGACGACTCTATGTGCGAGGATCAAGGATGCAACTAAAGAAGATGACACTACTTATCTTAATCCGAAGAAATTCAAACTCAAATTTGGATTAGGAATAGGAATACAATCACTAACTGTTCAGTAATATTTTGGTAACCATGGTAACCGTCATAAAATAGATGTTCATTTGATAACCAACACCTTGAATTGACCTTGCGCAGATGTGAAACAAAAATAGTCTAAATGTTTCGGTAAATGAATCGCATCGGGCGACCGATCATGTGAGACAACGACGACACAACCTCTTCTGCTGCCTCCCTACCCGCGTTCCGTGGAGCACACTCCCATCACTATCGAGTGTATGTTTCCTCCTTTCTTTATCTCTTCCCTGTCTCTCTCATTTCCCTATTTGTTCTGCCCACATTTCTTCTTTCCCCGGGGCCAACTCGAACGACATCGTTCGTTGGGGCAGATCCCAAGGTGTACTCTATGGGAGTCGTTCGGTTTCCTTCAATAGTTCGGTCTGGGTTTCCTCCTTTCCACATTGCTCTGGGTTCTGCATGCCCACCAGAGTACCGAACGACTCGTTCGGTCTGGGTTTCCTTCCATAGAGTACACCTTGGGATCGCCGTCCTAGAGTTTTCTTCCATAGAGTACATCTTGGGACCGCCCTAATCCGTAGCTCTTTCCTGACTCTTGCATTGATCGTTTGGAAGGTCACGTCCGGATAAGTATTGTGTTCGGATTTTATTCAGTGTCCGTACCGGAAAACTGATCTTTGCTAACGATCGGTATAGACATGCTAAGACCGACCGCTCCCGATTTCTACGCACCACACGCGCGGTCGATCGATCCATGGCTTCGCCGCCGCAGCCAGCAGAAAGCGGCGCCCGAGCACCTGCGCCAGCAGCGGAGTCGGTCGACATCCTCGGGAAGATATTCCTCCTCCTCGACTCCCCCGCCGACCTCGCACGCGCCTGCGCGGCGAGCCCCCTCTTCCGCCGCGTCATCACCGACCAGGGCTTCCTCCGACGATTCCGCGCCCTCCACCAGCCGCCCCTCCTCGGCATCTGCAACCACGCCTTCCTTCCTGCTGAGCCGCCGCATCCCTCCGCCGCCGTGGCCCGCAAGTTCGTCGACGACTCCGGCGCCATCGACTTCAAATGCAAATCCTTCTTCCCAGCCGGCCTCGGCCCATGGAATTTCTGCGAGTCACGCGACGGCCGTGCTCTCCTCACCGGTAAAATCCAGCCGGGAGGCTGCTGCGGAAGCCACTGTTCCTTGTGCAGGCCCCTCGCCGTCTGCGACCCCCTCCACCGCCGGTACGTCGTGCTGCCTGCCATCCCAGACGACCTAGCCGCGTTGGTCGACCATGGGACACACCTCGACGACTTCAAGCCCTTCCTCGCTCCACACGCCCGGGATGAGCCGGACGGGTTCTTCTCTGCTAATCCTCCCAGTGACCACGATGATGGCGGCGGCGAAAAGGATGCATTAATGCAACCATCATACAGAGTGATGTGCCTGGTGCAGTGTGCAGGCAAGCTGTCCCTCTTCGCCTTCTCTTCCAGCGGCGCCGCCACAGGACGACCATGGCGGGCAGTCAAGTGCGACGACTGGAACGCTTTGGGCCAAAACCCTCACCATCCATACAGCAGGTCGGTCCTACGGCACAACTACGTGCACGGCCGGTTCTATTGGACAATCTACCCCGGGGCCAAGAAGATCCTCGTGATCGACGCACGGTGCAGCACGCCGGAGCTCTCCATCATAGACTCTCCGCCTGATTCCTACTGTTTCGGCAAGACCTTCGTCGAGGCAACTGGCGAACAAGAGAGACTCGCGATGGTCACGATCTGCAAGCACGACGATAAGCACCAAGTGTTCCACCTCCGGTATGCCGTCTTGCGGGAGGAAGGCTGGGATCAGTGGGAATCGGAGGCCATCGTCTACCTGCCCTTGCGTTACAATTACTACCGTTTCGTTGGGGTGGCCGGGGGTTACCTGCTGCTGGAAGGGACACCGGAAGACTGGGATTTGTACACCGTGTCCAGGCCGCATATGGTGTGCTTCTCGCTTGATCTCCACACGCTGCAGCTCGAGAGATTCTGTGGGAGTAAGTACCCACTTGAAAACATCAATTTCTACACCGGGTGCCCACGGTACTTGTCGCCACCAACTGTTTGAAGCCTAGGAGATCTTGTCTTGCGTACGTTACGGCCACATGTTGATCAAACATTAATATGTATATGGATGCTGCCAGATATATGATGCATGTGTTGTTTTTTAAGTGTGTCATGTCATTGAGTTCAAATTAAGAACACAAGCCCCCTGTGTCATTCTGGTGACGGCTTGACTCCAGTGGTGACCCAAAACCTGCCACCTCACCCCTCTCCCATCCTTTCACCTCACAACTGCCTAAGAATACCATCAAGCAAAATCTGCATGGACAACGACTACTATGGATTGAATTTTGCAAGACATTTGTGTATTGGTTATAGTAACTAATATGGCATCTGTGTGGATTTTCCTACAGAAGTAACTTATGGGCTGAGATTGAGGGCTAGGGCAAAAATCAATATGGGACGACAGTGGAAATTAGTGGGGTGGGTCAGTGGGGGGGGGGGGGGGGGGGGGGGAGGACACGTAAGTTTTAACTTTCTGTCCATAAGCATAGCAATTTTGCATCAGTTGCATTGCACCCGTGGGTACCAGTCACTACTAACTAGAATCAGAAATTTTATCGAGTGTGCCGATTTATTTCCCCGTTGTAATTTATCAGACACTAGGGATACCCGTAATTCGCAAAAAAAGTAAAAAAAGACTTTGGGAATATTTGGATGGTCACATCCGGATACGAATTATGCCCGGATTTTATTTCTGGTCGTGTCTGATCTCTCGTACGTAAGCTGGCCAATTGATCTTTTGCTAATCTCATACAAGTATGGTCGGCACGTACCGATCTCTTCCCAGTTTTACGCACCCCGGCCGCGTGATCGATCGACCCATGGCTTCGCGGCCGCAGCCAGCAGAACGGCGCGTCCGAGCTCCAGCGCCAGCGGCGGACTCCGACGACATCCTCAGGAAGATATTCCTCCTCCTAGACTCGCCCGCCGACCTTGCACGCGCCTGCGCGGCGAGCCCCGCCTTCCGTCGCATCATCACCGACCAGAGCTTCGTCCGCCGCTTCCGTGCCCTCCACCCGCCGCCCCTCCTCGGCATCAGCGCCGACATCTTCCTACCTGCCGAGCCGCCGCATCCCTCCGCCGCTGCGGCCCGCAAGTTTGTCGAGGACGCCGGAGCCATCGATTTCACGTGCATGTCCTTCCTCCCTGCCCACGGCGGCCCATGGGATTTCTGGGAGTCCCGCGACGGCCGTGCTCTCTACACCGGTCAAATCCAGCGGGGAAGCTGCTGCGGAAGGCATCGCTCGCTGGGCCGGCCCGTCGCCGTTTGCGACCCCCTCCATCGGCGGTGCCTCGTGCTGCCTGCCATCCCCAAGGACGTAGCCGCGTTGGTCAACCATGGAAAGCGCCTCGACGACTTCAAGCCCTTCATCGCTCCACCCGCGGGAGATGAGCACGACTCGTACTTCTCCGCTCATCCTACCAGTGACGGCGGCGAGGACGATGACAAGGACGGCGATCCAGATGATGGATTATTGGCACCATCATTCAGAGTGATGTGCTTGGTGCAGTGTGCAGGCAACTTATTCCTCTTTGCCTTCTCTACCAGCGGTGCCGCTGCAGGACGACCATGGCGTGCCGTCATGTTCGATGGCTGGGGTGCTTTGGGCAACGACCCACCCTATCCATACAGGCCGTTCCTACCACACAACTTCGTGCATGGGCGGTTCTATTTGCCAATCTGCCCTGAGAAAGAAGATCCTCGTCATCGACGTGAGGGCGAGCACCCCGGGGTTCTCCATCAAAGACTTCCCACCTCGTGACAGCGACTCGCCCGTGACCTTCGTGGAGGCCGCTGGAGATCAAGAGCGGCTCGCGATGATCACCATTGGTAAGCACAATGACAGGTACCATGTGTACCACCTCCAGTATGCCGTCTTGCAGGAAGATGACGGCGATCGGTGGGAACCAAAGGCAGACATCTACCTGCCCGTGCATTACCATTACTACCGATTCATCGGGGTGGCTGGGGGGTACCTGCTGCTGGAGGGGGCGCCGGAAGGTAGAGAGGAGGATTACGACTTGTCTAGGCCGGACATGGTGTGCTTCTCGTTGGATCTCCGCACGCTACAGCTCGAGCGGTTCTGTGGGAGGAAGTACTCATTTTTAGATTTCAGTTTCTATGCAGGATGCCCACCGTACTTGTCATCGCCAACTGTTTGTTGAAGCCTTGGGCTCTTGTGTTGCTTAGTTTATGAGTGCATTTTGCATGACATCAACGTATGTGGATGTTGCAAGATATATGATGTGTGCGTGTGTTGTTTCTAACTTTTGTCATGGCATTTTTCATTGCTGGGATTGATAGCATCGGCGCGACGAGGCCGTTTTGGTGGCGACGGTCGCTCTGTTGTCAACGCACCCTAGTGGCTCGCGTGGAATTTGAACGACCGAAGCGGCACCCCCTGGACTTGTGAGGCTGCAGCATGGGTGACCTTGTGAGTCATGATTGGCATGGTAGGTGTACATGTGTAAGGGTGGTTTGAAGTGGGGGCATCCACGTGCTTAGTGCTTGTCGTTGGTGTCAGTGACTGGTAAGGGTTCGACACTGGTCGAGAGGTGTGATGATACGAGTGAAAGCCCTATGCTAGCTATTGTTGGCACCAACGATGGCGGCACCGTAAGGAATTGTTCCCTCTTCAAAGGCATTCGTCGTGTAGCTTTCATGCCCTGTCAAGCCTAGCTAGGCTCCCGTGTCACAGATCGGTCGACAATTATGTCTTGATTTCATTCCGTTAATGAAGGTGTTGTATTGGAGTCAATGGTCATTTGTTTGTTGGTTGATGTTGGTTGGTTGCCATCTCGGCTGGGGCATGGATGGCCAAATTGATGCCCGTGGTAATTGTTGTAGTGGTTGAGGGGTGGTCTCTACTCTTGGTTATCTTTTTCACGTGTTGAATTCTATCAAGGTTGAGTGAAAGTGTATGATGAGGGTCGTGTCTTTGTGTGGTCTCGGCTAGCATGCCATTTGGCTGCAATCACAACCTTGGTTCAGTTGTGCCCTTGGGCGACATGGGCCGCTGAATTTTAGCACCTTGCTATTTGGGCTTAGGACACATAGAGAGGGTGTTTGGTAAGCCAAAGTGTAAATGCCAAGTAAAAGCCTTTCAACTGCGTCGACAACACATGAGGTGTTGTTCTGTCGTCTAACATGTGTGTTACCCTTTGAATAGGGCAGCGGCATGTGGTGTCATTGTCAGGGCTTGGCTGACCACCTCCTTTCAATAACTCGGACAATGCAAATGTTGTGATATGTGCTTCGTGCTGCCATTTTTCTTCCAATCCTTTAGTGGTAATTGTACTTGTAGGGATCACCCGAAGACTCCCTAGCTTGTTGTTACTCTTATTTATTTCCTTTTTTATGTTGTTGTATGTGTTTATTATGTCTACCTCATTATATGAATTCCTTCGTTTAGTTGAAATGATTTAGATCGTCTTATCTCCATCACATTATATGTCTCAAAAAATTGTAAGCATGTTTTAGATATTTGATGTGGCCATGTAGTTGACCCGGTTAATTATGCAGACTCTCCTTTGTGTGGTCATTTTTGTTTGTCTGCAACATCGTGCTAGGTCTCAGGATCAAGAGGCAGCTTAGATAAAAGGCACAAATGTTAAATTAATAAAGCCAACATCGGCCGACTAGTCTTACAAACTAGGGAAAAAACAAAATATAGATTTGAATAAGAAGTTCAAAAGCTCTGAAAGCAACGATCACATGGACATCCAATACGCTAAGCTAAGAAACGTCAAGGTGGAGCACTTCTATTGGCGATGTGGATGCCCTTGATCTTGCGAAGCATGGCATCAGCTGATTCAGAGTCCTTCCTCTTCCCTAGAGGGCCCCATTGCTGAAAAATGATAGATCGTATAAAAATATAATCAGCTGGCTAGTTAGAAAACTCCTTTCAGTATATAGAAAGTTTGTTGCGGCAGTTCCATAGTGCCCATTCCATAGCCGAAAAAGTGTGCCAAGCTAGTATACGCTCATGTCCCCACGGGTTCTTTAGGAGAAGAGGAACATCGTGAAATGAATTCGGATCCAAAAAGACGATAAAGCATTCCCTAACACAACCCCAAAGGAACCTGGCAAGGGAGCACTAGAAGAGAATATGATCAACATTCTCATGGATCCCGCATAAAGCACACATCCCCTCCTTAGGTCCCTTGCTTTTCTAGATATTGATAATAGAGGGAAGTCGGTCTGTGCAGCTTCCCAGAGAAAGATACTGACTTTCACGTAATTCTCAAAACCCAAAGGGCTTAGGCATAACGGATACAGGGGGGTTAGTTTAGAATACATGGATTTAGCTGAAAAGGAGCCAGAAGGATACATGGTCCAGGTTATCAAGTTCTTCTCGAGCGGCAGATTTACTTGAGTGACAAGGAGTTGCGACGCATCCCATGATGCTAACTCGGTTACAAACACATTGTGTAAGAATGCAATATTACATTGTCCTGAGGTTAGAGCGTCTTTAAAAAAGATATCTGGCTTGGACATAATGACCAAAAGATCTGGGAACGAGGCGTATAGAGGCGTATTATAGATTCAGTTTGAGAGCCAAAACTTGGTATCAACCCCATTGCACATGAAGAACATGACTCCCAAATTGAAGATGTCTCTACATTTTTGGAGCATGTTCCAAAACTAGGAGCTCTTCAACGAGCAGCTAAAGAAAGAGGAATTTGGAAAATATTTGACTTTTAGTATAAGCACCCAAAGGCTATCATTGTTTTGAGAAATTTTCCAGGATCGGGCCAGGTTCATAGTTATGGAATTAGTAATACCCAAGTCACGTTCAGATTTGGGTTACACAAGTCCTCCCATCGAATCATCTGGTACTTGCAACTAGTGGCATCATCTTCCTAGAAGAATCTCGCACTGCCTTTGTCAAACTTAGCATGAACCCCATCACCTAGAAGAAAGAGATCCATAGGGAAAATAGGGACCGATGATAACCACACATTAGGGAGGATGAGCCTCACCTCGAGGACAAAAGTTTTCCTTTTGAAGGGTCGGCCCTTTTGTATATCTTACAGACTGTGAAATCCCAATCCGATTCGGGGAGCAATTTGTTAGAATAAGGGAGCCCCAAGCCTGAAATTGGGAACTCGGGGTGCTCACCATCATGTGATGTAGACTTAAGTGATTGGTTCATGTGTGAGTGTGTAGCAGCACTGCCATTATTATTTTCATGAAACAATGACAATTAAGTACTCCCTCCATCTCAAAATAAGTGTCATTTATTTAATACAAGTTGTACCAAATCAACTACATTTATTTTGGGACAAAGAGAATATTTGACAACGAATATGGTTGAAAATAGACATGGGAAAACAAACTTGGAGTTAAGCTCGTCAAAATGTCTCCCAAAAATAGACTTGAAACCAATACTCAAATCAAATTTCTGCATGCATCTTTTAGAATTGCAAGTTTCAAGCGTACACATGCCACAACTCTATTGCGATGCGAATTTGCATAGGATCTTCAGAATGTATGGAAAGTTACATTCGCACACCTGCTGCATTCAGACTTTATTTAAGGTGAGTTTGAATAGGAACTTTCAGCTTGGAAAGAGTCAATTACACTGGTGATGCTAGAACTTGGCGCAAATGTTTACTTCGATGCTAGAAGTTACTGCATATATCAAAGTGGTGCAAGAACTTTGCATGGTCATGCAAATACAATGCTAATCACCTAGTGTATTCATAGTCAAGGACAACAACACGCCACTTGGCATGATTAAGATACTTTTTCCAGATGAACCTGATGAAGGTAACAACTGTTGAAGGGTTGTTAGTCAGCATGGTATTTGATACGTCTCCGTCGTATCTATAATTTTTGATTGTTCCATGCCAATATTCTATAACTTTCATATACTTTTGGCAACTTTCTATACTATTTTTGGGACTAACATATTGATCCAGTGCCCAGTGTCAGTTCCTGTTTGTTGCATGTTTTTTGTTTCGCAGAATATCCATATCAAACGGAGTCCAAACGGGATAAAAACTGACGGAGATTTTTTTTTGGAATATATATGATTTTTGGGAAGAAAATCCACGCGAGACGGTGCCCGAAGTGGCCACGAGGCAGGGGGGGCGCGCCTGCCCCCCTGGGCGCGCCCCTGACCCTCGTGGGCCACCCGTAAGGCGGTTGATGCCCTTCTTTCGCCGCAAGAAAGCTAATATCCGGATAGAGATTGTGTTAAAATTTCAGCCCATTCGGAGTTACGAATCTCCGGAAATATAAGAAACGGTGAAAGGGAAGAATCTGAGAACGCAGAAACAAAGAGAGACAGATCCAATCTCGGAGGGGCTCTCGCCCCTCCCGTGACATGGAGGCCATGGACCAGAGGGGAAACCCTTCTCCCATCTAGGGAGAAGGTCAAGTAAGAAGAAGAAGGGGGGCTCTCTCCCCCTCGCTTCCGGTGGCGCCGGAGTGCCACCGGGGGCCATCATCATCACCGCGATCTACACCAACACCTTCGCCATCTTCACCAACATCTTCATCACCTTCCCCCTTCTATCTACAGCAGTCCACTCTCCCGCAACCCGTTGTACCCCCTACTTAAACATGGTGCTTTATGCTTCATATTATTATCCAATGATGTGTTGCCATCCTATGATGTTTGAGTAGATTTTCGTTGTCCTATCGGTGGTTGATGAATCTCTATGATTGATTTAATTTGCTTGTGGTTATGTTGTTGTCCTTTGGTGCCCATCATATGATTGCGCGCGTGGATCACACCCTAGGGTTAGTTGTATGTTGATAGGGCTATGTATTGGAGGGCAAGAGTGACAGAAGCTTCAACCTAGCATAGAAATTGATGCATACGGGATTGAAGGGGGACCAATATATCTTAATGCTATGGTTGGGTTTTACCTTAATGAACGTTAGTAGTTGCGGATGCTTGCTAATAATTCCAATCATAAGTGCATAGAATTACAAGTCGGGGATGACATGCTAGCAGTGGCCTCTCCCACATAATACTTGCTATCGGTCTAGTAAAGTAGTCAATTGCTTAGGGACAATTTCGCAACTCCTACCACCACTTTTCCACACTCGCTATATTTACTTTATTGCTTCTTAATCTAAACAGCCCCTACCTTTTATTTACGTACTCTTTATTATCTTGCAAACCTATCCAACAACACCTACAAAGTACTTCTAGTTTCATACTTGTTCTAGGTAAAGCGAACGTCAAGCGTGCGTAGAGTCGTATCGGTGGTCGATAGAACTTGAGGGATTATTTGTTCTACCTTTAGCTCATTGTTGGGTTCGACACTCTTACTTATCGAAAACTGTTGCGATCCCCTATACTTGTGGGTTATCAGTATCAATTCTAATACTGCCCTTGCTGATATGAAAAAGGAGGTCTGAATGATTGTTGTCCACACTCTCGGGGAATTGGACACGGACTTTGCCGACCAAAATATTGTGAAGATTGACATGGCGAACATTTCTTCGTTGAGATTGACGGCACACCGGCTCAATCGAAGTCTGAAAGGAATCATGTGCAATGGGTGTTGATGACAACAAGGGACCTAACAATGTTGATGTTGGGTTCACATGACATGTTTCATAACCATGGGAATTGTTGTGCTTTTTCTTGCATTCAAGGGGAAACTTGAGAACTGTCTTAGAGCATTCTCCAATGGATTTATCGGCCAACGAAGTAATAGTCTGTGAAGCATCAACTTGAACTTTATTCTTAACCTTTGACATCCTTCCATGTAGCAACGATGAGGAGGGAAATATAATCGGGGCGAAGGCACGGTGGGGAGGGCGAAGCGACGCAGACCCTAACCGCCTGCGGGCCAGGCTTGACGTGTGGCGCGTGATGGGAGATGGACGCCCCCATGTCCCCACGTCGCCTCGGCAACTGCCCCGGCTGACAAAAGCCTGGCATACGCCACAGGGCCATCATTGCTCCGCCACGCACCCATCTTTTGCCCTTTCCTTCACAAGCAAGTTCGCACCTCGCCCGCCGGATTTTTTGCGGGAGGATAAGAATAAGTAAGTTAGGAAGGTGTATTTATAGTGTAAAAAATGTTCCTGCCATTCAACAAACTAATTTTTCATTACAAATATTGTAACACGTTTCACAAAATGTACGTGACATTTTTCTAAAAAAATATGCAATGTCATTACAAGAAATATATCAACTTGTGACCTTGACTATTGGTCACTGAAAGATCATTGTTTTTCATTTGCGACTTTTTTTGACCAAAAACAGAAGGTCAAAAGCTGGCGGTCGTAAACTGAAATTAACGACCTTCTCTCTGAGAAGGTCGTGAACGTTTACGACCAAAATATGTCTACTGTTTTGTTTTGGTCACTAGCAGCCTCCCCAGGCCACGTAGGCATCCGACATGGCAATATGATGTGGCACAAGAATCATCCCGGTCCAATTCGGTGTTTATATGGGCCGAGCCCATTAATTCAGCCTTTCTATATATTTTTTCGTGTCAATTTTTGGTCGATTTCATGGGCCTAGCCCAACATTATAGCCTTTTTATCTTTGGGTCGTAGCCTTTGTTTCTCTTTTTTTAATGCTTGCCAATTGTCAAATTCTCGTAAGTGGGTCCCAAATGTGACGTTCTAGTTTGTGGGACCCTACTGTCAAGGTCATGTTCTTTCATATTTTAATATGCAAATACTGAAAACAGACACAATATTTCAAATAATAGCAGGAAGCAATCTGCTACATCATATAACATACATAAAAATGTGATCAACATCAAGTTTACAATTAGATAACACATATACAGCCCAAGTGTATCAGCCCAAGTCTATCACAGGAGCCCTACAAGTTCTGCTACATCATATAACACACAAATAGGATTAGCTCCCAGAACTAGCACACGTACAAGTTCTGCTACAAGGAGTTCGTTACTCCCAGAACTAGCTCAATGAGGTAAAACTATGCTTCATCCAACTTCTTTGTCTTGAATGAAATGCCAGCATCTGCACATTGTAGAACAAAATGTTTAGGGACAAAATAAAAGTAAATCGAACAGCAAAGTATCAAAAAAACCAAAGTATTAAAAATTGTAGTAATTTACTCGTAGTTGGCAAGTACACAATACCATGGTTTTAATATAAAATACAGAGCAAGTGTTTGGCTACAACATAGAATGCTGTAAAATTTGTTTTAGAAACCAGGCATGTCAAATTTTAAGCACCAGCAGAATAGATCTAACAAACCAGACCATGATCATCATGCGCATCAGGATTTATGGTTCTAGCAAAACAGTAAAGAGATGGACATACACGCATCAAGCATACCAGCTACTACATCACCATTCTCGTGACCACAGACATCACCATTCACTAATAATTCCCATTGGGAGATCAAACTATGCATCCAACAAGCTACAACAACAGGGAATGCATAAAAATTTATGACCCGAGATGACGAATCAACTGGGTACATCTCAGTTTGAACAACCACGGCGAGACAACAACCGCATACTAATGCGGCGAATCAAATCTGCACGCAGGAGCAGCGCCGTTCGTGGCATCCACATGAGGTCGCGCAACATCAAGAACATGGCGCATGACAGCAACAGACCTAGAGATCTAGGACGGAGGGAGGGGGGAGCTTACACTTGCGGATGCGGCCGGGTAGAGGTGGAAGCTGCGGCGGCCGCAACGGATGCAGAATTGAAGAGGGTCCTCATGTAGCAGTAGCCGCAGCAGCATGAAGAATTGAAGACCGACCAATAGAGCCTGCAATGCAAACAGAGAGGCATGAGGAAAATGAATCCAATCACATCAAATCAAATCGAGCTGCTGCACCTTGACCTTGAGGAAAACAAACCTCATCTCATGTCATCTCAGGGAAGAATAAGAAGAAAAATATATGGCTGCTGCTCCATGACCATGACCTTGAATTGTTGCTGCTGCACCAGATCGAGGAAGAAGAAGACCTGCAAAAAAAGCAATAACTAGCAATGCACAAGCATGAATTCATGGAAGGACGGATGCAAGGCCAAACATCCAGCATACTATTTCTTAATGCCCCAACTACTTAAAAAACCATGGTAGTTCTAACCATATTAAATTAAAGGACAAAGTGAAGTCATGATATTGAGAGTTCTATCTTATAAAGCTTTCTGTTTAGCATATCCTAAATCACAGTCTATCTACCAATATATGAACTCTTTAGTTTTCAGAACCGAGGCTCACATATTTGGGCTGATTTGTACACTGTAATTTCAGTAATTTTTTTACTTGAGACAAACTAAATGCTAACATCGGTGACAACAAGACTTGAACAGAAATAGCTATTGAAGAAACACGTTTATAAGATAGAATGAAAAATGATTTACACCACAACATATAGTTCACATGTACTGGAGCTAGAGACTACACAACACACATAATCACACATATGCAAACAGGGTACTACTCCATGGTTCAGGTTACACTAATAAACAAAATTATACAAGCGACTAGACTAGTATCACAGATCTACAGAGTAGTACTAAACAACTAAAAATAAGTAGTAGAAGTAACTAGTACAGGGAGCAAGTACTCCTTTCATTTACTTTAAACTGAGACAACTGAAAAGGAGTACTCCTTTCATTTAATTTACTTTAAACTGAGATGAGACTACTAAAAAGGAGTACTCGTCTCTTGCGAAGTTGATGTAAATGAAATCCAGGAGTATGTGAGAATATGGCCATCTTTATTTCTTTCTGTAAGCTTTATCTTCAGTGCCCTGTAATCACCAAAAGGCAATATCAGAAATTATCTGGTAGGCTAATAATATCAGAAAGCTTGGCGGCGACTGCACATTCCTGCAGTGTTCGGTCTTCCAGGCCTTCTTGTTGTCGCCGATACTGCACGAACATTAAGTAACAAACTGGTCAGCATACAGAGAGTATAAATTTGACCTTGTAAATGAAATGTTCTGACATCAAATAGCTCCATTCTACAAGTACACAGACCCTGGACTAACAGTCTTAAACACAACACTATCCAGATTAAACAAAACCAGCGCCAGTCTACACTGTTATGGTCTCGAGCTCATTGATAAATTACTATCCACACATGAGCCAAAGACATGCACATCTCGGACAAGAGGAAACTAAAGTTCAACATAAGCTCATCAGTTAAGCACTTGAGCCAAAAAAAGAAACGTTGAAGCCGTCAGACCAAAATACTAAAAAAAACTGCACGTTTAATCAGCTAAGCGTACAACAGGTTCAGGAGAAGCACATGACACCACAACAAGCACATCTACAGGCAGCAGCTATTGGATATGATGCTCTAAGCCGGCACCATCGCACAAACATTGGCAGCAGCTTAGCATATATAGCAGGAGCGGTGTCTGCTGACCTACTGCCGATCCTCGTCGCGCTTGTCCAACCACATCTCCTAACTCCGGCCAATGCTCCACCCTCGCGTTCGGGGTACCTGCAGAGAGACACAGAAATTAAGAGAGAAATCTGAAGGGGGTAGGGGGAGAGGCATGAGGGGGAGGCTCACCATGGTCGGGATCTCGGGAGGACGGCGCCGCGGCGGCCGCAGAGGGGAAGGTTGCGCCGGTGGTGGAGCGCAAGCAGTGGCAGCGCATCAACACCCACCTCGCCACGCTGCGCAGCCTCCTCCCGTCGGCCTCCCAGGTGAGGTCGGCGAGGTGGTGCGGCACGTGCGGGTGCTGCGGGAAGATGCGTACGGCTGTGTGGTGGCGGACGTGGCCGTGCCGGGGGAGAGCGACGAGGTGGGAGTGGAGGAGGAGCGCTGGGACGCCAAGCACGTCAGGGCGTCGGTGTGCTGCGCCAACCGCCCGAGGCTCATGTCTGAGCTGGGGCGCGCCGTGCACTCCGTCAGCGCTAGGGCAGTCCGCGTGGAGATCGCCACCATCGGCGGGAGGACGCGGACGAGGTGGGCGTGGAGGAGGAGCAGCGAAGCGACCGGAGCAGCCGACGGCTGCCTGATCGGGGGACGGTTAGGCGGAAATCCTAACCCTGGCAGAGAAGAAGTAGGGGGATGCCATGGTCGCGCCATGAAGACGAGATGAGGAGGGTGACGGAGACGAGTTCGTCGGTGGGTGGGGGCAGCGGTGGTGGATGGGGTTGGTGGCGGCGGTGGTGGATCAGGATGGTGGCGACGGTGGTGGATAGTAGGGTAGGCGGGGGTGGATAGATGGTGGCGGAGACGAGGGAGAGTAGGCGGGGCGGCCTCGATCCGATCTGGAGAAAGAAAGGGTGGGTAGGTAGGTGGATTAGGGTTTTGGTATTTCAGAAGATCCACCATTGGATGGGTGCATGGTGGACGGCTTAGATCGTGTCCAGCTTGGTAATCCGCGTGGAGGTGGTTCCTCGCTTCTCATTGGCCGGCTGTCTCGCGCTCGAATATCCAAAATTTGGACACAAAAATCTCCGGGTTTTTTAAATGCCTACAAATCTGTGTTGCAAATTTGGATCACGCCATTTTCCAAAAGGCGGCTGATAGGTGCCGGTCAATCGGCCTAAATTTCGGTCGATCACCTCGTGATCCTACGACTTTTTCATCTCTAACCATTTGATTCACCTCCCACGTTATAATTTCTTCCCCATCTTCCTTGTTCTCTCTCAGATAGAACACATCGTTGACCCTCCCGTCGTTGCGCTGTCGCGCACAACCGCAGTTTACCGCCTCACTGCCGACATCACCCCTACGTGCTTTAGTTGTAGCATTCGCTAGTTCTAGCACCTCCTCGAGATGAAAAACCTTCGCATTGTGTCATCATATGTGACAAGAAAGAAGCGGTGCGTATTGGAATGACAAACAATGTTGCCTAAGGAAGTTTTCATTTTCTTTTGACGAAAAAATCATTTTCCATTTTTTGAGTGCCCAAAATGAGTTTTTTTTAATAATCTACCAAATAATTGTTGTAAAATTGGACCAAATTAATTTTCTAAAATATTAGGACATATTTAATGCACAATTAACCAAATGGTTGGGTGTCTAAAGCTTTGGTCCACCTCTCGTGAAAAAGACAAATTTCTGCCGATTCAGCTGGAAGCAGGTCAAATTTAAACTGCAGCTGCCTCATAGTTTGATCTTTATTTTTCCCAAAAATCATTTTTAGGTATAAAAATATCTATTTAATTAGGGAAACACCAAAAATTTTCCAAGATTCAACCACTAGCTAGGAACGGTCATGCCCGCCGTTTTGACCGCATTTTGAAACGGGCATAAAAAATTCAAAAAAAATCAAAAAATTGGAAAATCTTCGCATTGTGTCGTTATATGTGATCAAGTTACCAAGAAAAATAATAAATTTGTTATACGGCAATTATTTTAAAAAAGTGTTCTCAGAAATGAGCTATCATGTGTGAAGATTCATGGCTTTCAAGCCAAATGATCAATCTTATGGCCATATTCATGGCATAGTTTGTTCAAATGAACTCATATCGTGCACAAGGGTGCATCTTGGAATGACAAACAATGATGCCTAAGGAAGTTTTCATTTTCTTGGCACGGAAAATTCATTTTCCATTTTTTCGAGTGCCCAAAATGAGTTTTTTTGTGAAAGACCTACCATATATTTGTTGCAAAATTGGACCTAATCAATTTTATAAAATACTAGGCCATATTTAATGCACAATTGACAAAATGGTTGGGTGTCAAAAGTTTTGATCCACCTCTGGTGAAAAAGACAAATCCCCGCCGATTCAGTAGGAAGCGGGTCAAATTTGAACTGTAGCTACCTCGTAGTTTGCTCTTTATTTTTTCCAAAAATGATTTCTAGGTACATAAATATCTATTTAATCATATAAACACCAAAAAAATTCCAAGATTCAACCACTAGCTAGGAACGGTCATTCCCGCTGTTTTGACCGCATTTTGAAACGGGCATAAAAAATTCAAAAAAATCAAATAATTGGGAAACCTTCGCATTGTGTCATTATATGTGGCCAAGTTCCCAGGAAAAATAACAAACTTGCAATACGACAATTATTTTAAAAAAGTGTTCTAAGAAACGAGCTATCACATGTGAAGATTCATGGCTATCAAGCCAAATGATCAATCTTATGGCCACATTCTTGGTATAGTTTGTTCAAATGATCTCATATTGTGCAAAAGGGTGCATCTTGGAATGACAAACAATGTTTCCTAAGGAAGTTTTCATTTCCTGTGCACGAAAAAACCATTTTCCATTTTTCGATTGCCCCAAATGAGGTTTTTTTGTGAAGGACCTACCAAATAATTGTTGCAAAATTGGACCAAATCATTTTTCTAAAATACTAGGCAATATTTAATGCACAATTGACCAAATTGTTGGGTGTAAAAATTTTTGATCCACCTCTCGTGAAAAAGACAAATTTCCGTCTATTCAGCTGGAAGCGGGTCAAATTTGAATTGTAGCTGCCTTGTAGTTTGCTCTTTATTTTTTCCAAAAATCATTTCTAGGTACATAAGTATCTATTTAATCATATAAACACCAAAAAAATTCCAAGATTCAACCACTAGCTAGGAACGATCATTCCCGCCGTTTTGACCGTATTTTGAAACGGGCATAAAAAATTCAAAAAAATCAAATAATTGGGAAACCTTCGCATTGTGTCATTATATGTGGCCAAGTTCCCAGGAAAAATAACAAACTTGCAATATGGCAATTATTTTAAAAAAAGTGTTCTCAGAAATGAGCTATCATGCGTGAAGATTCATGGCTTTCAAGCCAAATGATCAATCTTATGACCACATTCT
Organism: Triticum urartu; assembly: GCF_003073215.2. Taxonomy (NCBI): domain Eukaryota; kingdom Viridiplantae; phylum Streptophyta; class Magnoliopsida; order Poales; family Poaceae; genus Triticum; species Triticum urartu. Next base: position 657,977,716 of record NC_053028.1, on the reverse strand, counting down.
TGGCATAGTTTGTTCAAATGATCTCATATTGTGCACAAGGGTGCATCTTGGAATTCCAAACAATGTTGCCTAAGGGAGTTTTCATTTTCTTTGCACGGAAAATACATTTTCCATTTTTTGAGTGCCCGAAATGAGTTTTCTTGTGAAGGACCTACCATATATTTGTTGCAAAATTGGACCAAATAAATTTTCTAAAATACTAGGCCATATTTAATGCACAATTGACAAAATGGTTGGGTGTCAAAAGTTTTGATCCACCTCTGGTGAAAAAGACAAATTCCCGCCGATTCAGTAGGAAGCGGGTCAAATTTGAACTGCAGCTGCCTCATAGTTTACTATTTATTTTTTCCTAAAATCATTTATAGTTACATAAGTACCTATTTAATCATAAATACATGGTTTGGTGGTGATACGTCGAGGTTTGGGCGGTGGCCGAGGCCCCCAACTCTAGAGCGCGTAAACTCGCATGCCCGCCGCGTGGTCACTGCGTGACCGTGGCGTTGCCATGTGTTCTGGGCAGCCTAGGCATGTCTAGTGGGTTGGGCACTCCCCAGGTAGGTGCTAGAAAGAAAATTACAACATAAGATTCTCACGAGGAGACCGATCGATGCTCAAACATGAATTAGCAGCCAAGTGTTTGATTAGCGGTACGGAAAATGTACATGGCTAATGGGCATGAGTTTTGGCTGAGGATGATCAGTTACTAAGAAGACTGTCTTCACAAATTTTCAGCTCAAAAGGAGGAGCCTAGGTGGTACTTGCTTTGCAAACTACCACACTGGACATAAATACGAATGTTGAAGCTCGGCTCAAAATAATGAATGGATTGAGATGGCATTTGGTGGAGGATGTTTATTTAGGCATAGGAAAGCACTATAGAAAATGGATACTATTTGGACATGCCAAAGTGGTACTTCCTTCACAAACTATTGTTCTGAACAGAATAGGAAAATGAATATTTTTGAATTATTTTTGAACTAGGCAAGGAAGGTTTTTACATATTTGACGAAGATATGACCCAAAAAAAATTATGAGATTTTTTTAGGAATTTTGAGAATGACAGAAATATAGGTTGCTTCACAACCTGGGGCAAAAACTGCCACATGGACATGACACATAGGCAAAACTGATGAGGTGGCGCCTAGTCATAGCAACCCACCATAATTTACAAGGCTATGACCATCTATATTGGTCGTTAACAACTAGAAATAAGGCAACGGACTAGCGCTATTTGCTTTATGACCATTTCATGTAAGGAAATTACGACCTTTCTGATCAAAATGGTCGCAATGGTTTAGGGTTTGGAGCCCCCCAAACAGCTTTTGACCAATTGGTCTGAAATGGTCATAGATCTATGACCATTTCTTCCAGGGTCACTGACAGAAGGTCACTAGTTGACATATTTATTGTAGTGTGTAAAAAAATATTTCTGTAATTCAAAAATAGTTCATACCACTCAAAAAAATTAAGTTATATTTTTAAAGAATCACGTGATTCAAAGGAATGTTTTTTGACATTAAAATATGCAATGCGTAAAAATGTTTACATGTTATAAGTAGTTACATCACTGCAATCTTCATCATTGCTCCGAGCGATTTTCAATTTCAATTCGGGTTCTGTGTTATACACATAACGGTGGCTCGGTAAGTTAGAAATATTCTAAGCAGGTTCTGGGGCGAATTCTCCATCAAATGAAGTACATCACCGCTTAAGAAGCGACAAAGGACTGTGTTTGGATCAAAGATTACCTTTCGGAATTTAGTATGGTTTCAAGATGGTACCGCTTATGCCGCACAGTGTGAGAAAGCAAAGGTCATACCAGTGATTCAAACAAATACAAAAGCCAATTCAACACAATTTTGAATGTTGTGAATGTGTTGGACAGACCCAACTAAATTATATACTAATGTTTCATTTTTATAAGAGAAATTTCAAAATTTTATTGTGATAATGTATAGCTTCATTTTGCACTCACAATATTACTCAAGGCACTGAGATTGAATGAACTTTAATCGTAGCGCCGTTTTAAAAATTAAGCTACATCTACTTGCTGCTGAACTCCTAAACAATATTAACTGAATATATTTGGGTAGATAAATTCCAGAGATTGAAAAATTTCTATTTCCTATAATATGTTATCTTACTGGTAAATTTAATAGCTGATGCGATCTATTACTAGCTTCTCCAAATGAGTGGAAGATTTTGGTCAAGATAAGTAAATGAAGACTCCACTGTTAACAGTATTATAATTGCTTACTATTTGATTATTTTCTGAGCGGGAAAAGTTCACACAATCTGAATATGGAGAGACATAACTTTGTTTTTCTTGTTTTATTGTAGAAAATGGATCAATCACCTCACGTGTAGTGTAGTTCTGCACAATATTATTTTACCAAGAAGGCGTAGAGATATTTTTGCCCTATTGCAATGCACGGGTAAATTTACTAGTTAATGTAAACTGTATTTGCCTATTTATATTGAATTTTTTTACTTAAAAACCTATTTTGCCACTAAATTTATGTCAATTTGTCTTGACACGTCACTTGGTAATATATTAAATAGTAAACTTTAGGTATAACTAGCAGAACTAAAAATATAATTAAACTCTTATGTAATTAACTTACATACTCTTTATGTTGCCACTGTATTTATCCATAGAAAATATCCTTTGTCTAAATTGTTGTTCTATTTTATCACAAATTTTTATTTAATGATATAGTTTGAATGGTTTCAGGAAAAAAATCTATTACAATATATTTTGCCATATATTTAATCAAACGAAAGTATCTCAATTCTTCACAAATAAGTTATTTCTCTTGATGTATTACATTGAATTTGTATCTATCCTTGTATATTGTTAAATATCTACAGAAATTGGTAGAATCTTCTGAAGCGTATAAATTTTATAGGCTGTCTTTCATTTTCTTTCTGGCATATAACTAATATTTTGTTGGCAAAAGCAACTAACTAGGGAGTGCGGATTTTCAGAGGCCGAGCCACAGGCAGGCCGGTATCGTGGACGTTGGTTTGGGCCTTGGGATATGCACCCCCGTCAGTGTGTGGCAGGCCTATTGAGTGAAATACAGCCCACGATACGGCTAGCGGATTCTAGGCGTATTGTGTGCGGCCCATCGAAACTAACTGTGCCCCCGTGTCATTTGCTTGGACCAAGGTCAGGGCCCATGACCAGTCGTTCGAAACAGCACATGTGCGAGAATCTTCTCCAACACACCCTCTCGCACGCCTGGGCTGCGTTGGATAAACGAGAGCCACACAGCGGGTCGTCTCTCCCGTTCCAATCTGCATCGGTTCGTCGAGCAGCGACGGCGGTGTTGTTCTCTCGCCGGCCGGATGTCTACCAATGGCGTCAAGATTAACGGGTACGTTTTGTTCCCCCCTCCGGCGAACAGCCATTGGTAGAAACTGGCACTGATTTTAGGTATTCCTAACTGATTTGCGGCTCCGTCGATTCACAGGATGTGTGCTGCGCCCGGGGCGATGAGCAGTTCTTTCTTCCCAGTGGAGTCACAGGATTCCATGAGCGTCCCAAACGGCGCTGTCTGTGGCGCCGGCTGTGCGCGGCCGCCTGTGGATGCAGGGGTGGGCGAGGTGTGCTCTGAAGCCACCAGCGGCTGGACACGCAGGTCAGTCAAAATCAATCGCCTCTGTTTCTTTTTTGTCTGTTGTTCTGCAATCTTAAATCTGGACCATTTCTATGTTATTAGGCATAGAAACGTGCTGATTGGTGTATGCGTGGTATATGTTGTTGTTTGGGTTCACTAACGAGGCACATTATATTCGGATGTAGCGGCGAAGCAGTTTATTTCCATATTTGTTAGGTTCCCAGGCACTTAAAATTTTGGCAGTGAGCTATGGGGTTTACTGTTGCTGAAGTTCATGAAGCATTAGAATTTGATTCAGGCTGTCCTGGACGGGTTGTTTAGTTTGAGAGAGTCTGTACTGCTGATGTGTTCTCAATGCATTTTTTCTTGGTTGGATTGCATAGTTGATTATATTTATGTGGATGCCAGTTGATTAGTCTACATGATGCCGGGAGTTGTTTTTGTTGATTTTTGAGAAACTGTGAACTGCCCGTGCCGGATATGATACGCACGTTTGTTAATGTGTGTCGTGTCCCGCCGGCTCTTCGTGTGACTATTAGTGTACTTTCAAAAATAACAAGGTACTCATTAATTGTTTCGTTTGTGTCATCTCATCCTAAGATGCTTATGCAGGGTCAGGGTTGGAAAAGCTCCCGAGGAGAGGGAGATGAATCCGAACAGGATCTCAGCTCTGGAATTGTCTGTCCGTGCTTATGCAGAGAAGAGGGATGGAATGGTTGTGTACCCAAGTATTGGGACAAGTTTTGACTCGTTGGATGAAGCTTATGAATTCTATAATCTGTATTCGTGGGAGTGCGGGTTTGGTGTTAGACTTGCCAAGAGCAGATTGAATGTTGAAAGGAAGAGATGCATGCAAGAGATTGTGTGCGCTTGTGCGGTATGTTAATTGAACAATTGGCAAATTTATTCGCATCCTAAGCTGTCTGATTGTTCTGTCATTGTGGATCCTGTGCGACTGACGGCATTTCTTCTTGTCGTTTTATCTTTGCAGGGGAAACCGTTGAGGGAAAACAGCCGCTCGACCAGGTGTGGATGCAATGCCATGATTAGGCTGCTGCGGTCAAACGACAAGGGCTGGTATATAGCAGAACACAAGGATGATCATAACCACCCGTTGACGTTGACCTGTGGCCAGAAAATGCATTGGAAGTCGCATAAGCATATAGACAGATACACAAAAGATCTAGTCAAACAGCTGAGAGACAACAATGTGGGGCTGGGGAAAGTGTTCAGCATTGTTGGAAGTTTTTTCAGGACAGTGGATAAAGTACCATTTACCAAGAGGTCTTTGAAGACTCTTTGCCGAAAGTTGAATAGAGAACAGTCTGACATGGATGCAGTCAAGACGATGGCGATTCTAGCTGAAATGAAAGCTAACGATCCTGACTTCAATTACACGGTGCAAGTGGATGGGGAGAGCAGGGTAAAGACACTAATGTGGGTAACAAGCAGAGGTTTTGACCAGTACAGGTGTTTTGGAGATGCAATCACATTTGATACAACTTACCGTACTAATCTTTATGACATGCTGTTTGGGTTGTTTGTTGGTGTAAACAACCACTTCCAAAGCATAATTTTTGGTGGTGCCATGATGAGGGATGAGAAGGAGGACACGTTCAAGTGGATTTTTAAAGAGTTCATCCATATGGTGGGCGGGAAACACCCACAGACAATCCTAACTGGTTAGTATCCCTCTCGAGCTCTTTTTTTTCCACTGGATACATGCAGCTGTTTTTGTTGTATAGATAGAAGAGTTCTAACCAACTGATTGTGGGTTCGACTGTAACAATGCAGATCAAGCACGTGCGATGGAGCTGGCTATCGAGGCTGAACTACCAAACACAGTACACCGTTGGTGCAAGTGGCATGTTCTGAAGAAAGCAAAGGAGTCGATGGGTGTGTTGTGGAGCAAGAACAGTGACTTCAAGATGGAGTTCCACAAGCTAGTCCATCACATGATCACAGAGGAAGAATTTGAAGCTGGTTGGCAGCAGATGCTGGAAAGGTACTCCCTGAAGAAGCATCCATTCTTGACGCAGATATATGAGGTGCGCCATAAGTGGGCAAAGCCATATTTTAGAGGAGTGTTTTGTGCGAAAATGACTAGCACACAGCGGAGTGAGAGTGCAAATCACATGTTGAAAGGTTACGTGCCGCCAGGGTGTCCTATGCACCTATTTTTGAAACAATTTGAGAAACTCCAGTTTAACAGGGAGTCGGAGCAGAGCTTCCAGGAGAAGAGAACACTGCTGGTAATTGTTCCATTTGCAGATGCTACAGATTTTGTGCATGTTCTGGCTCATGATAAAGATTTTGCCAATTACTAATATGTGGTGTGTTTGTTTTGCAGATTGGTGTGTCGCTTAAAAATAACCTGCCATTAGAGAGGCATGCTAGCAAGGTGTACACGAGAGCTATGTTTGAGAAGTTCGGTGAAGAGTTGTATAAGTGTGGTGCACATGTATTGGATGAGATTGTACCAAGAAAGGTTTACAGATCAACACATGTAGATGCAGCAGCAAGAGAGAAATGGAGTAAGGTTGAGTTCACAATCGAAGTGGATGATGAAGAGAGTTTTTTCAGTTGTGAGTGCGGCATGTTTGAACACACTGGGTTGGTTTGTTGCCATGCATTGCAGGTCAACATTTTCACCTGATTCGTACTCGGTTTGTTCACGATGAACAGATGATAGGGGAATGAAAATAATTTGTTGTTTGCTATGCAGGTTATGGTCCACTTCCTCCTGTCGAAGATACCAGAGAAGCATATAATGAAACGCTGGACAAGAGATGCAAATGATGTTCTCCCTGCACATTTGGTCCGATACCAGAAAGACAGAGGGCCTCCTTCCAGTGATACATTCAGACATCACACAATGTACACGAAGGCACTAGAGTGTGTGCTGCTTGGCGATAGCAATGTTAAGTGTTATGATGTTTTTATGACCATGATGAAGGAGGTCCAAGCCACTCTGTTACCATTGAGCGCCGAAAAGGACGGGATGGGGCTAGCAGAAAGGGAGCACCAAAATCAGGTTTTAGTTGAGGAGCACCCAGGGGAGCTTCAGGTAGAAGGTGGCAGCACAAGGCCTGCTTGTGATGGTGAAACAAGTTGTTCAGGGATCATTGGGTAGCAGAATAAACGCCCGAGAGGGAGACCGGCAACTAGCCGAGACAAAGCTCCGTATGAGGAACAGTTGAAGAGATCAAGGTTGTGTACTATCTGCAGGGGCAAGGGCACAAGTGCACCACTTGCCCTGAGAGAGGCGACGTGCCGAAAATGCCAAGGAAATCGCCGAAGTGTACAAATTGTGGTGTGCTTGGGCATCGTCGCAATGCTTGTGGCATGGAGAAGTCTGGACCTTTTGAACCCAAGTTTCTCTGAGGAACTTAATATGTTGGCTGTGTGGAAACTGTTTTCATTATCAGGGATGACTTATTATAAATTTATGATGGGATCGTTGACATCCTGTTGACAATTTAGAATTTGTTTTAATGCTTCAAAGGTTTGTTTCATTCGAGGCACTGATTTTTTTCGTGTTTGTGTTGGTTTCATCTGAGACAGTGTTTTGTTTGCATGGGTGTGCTGGGGACTGTGTTGGAACGTTCACCAGGATGATGTTTAGATGAGCTTGCATTTTCGTTGGCTTCGATTGTGACCGTTGCATCAAATGTGTGTCAAACGGTCCAGCCTGGCCTAAAAAAGCAAATCCAAGAACTCTGATCTCGCAAATCTATGGCTCTCATGTGTACATGACGATGAATCCTGACAGGTAGGCAAAGGGACGTGCGACGGTGAACGACGAGTTGACAGGGCCACGATCATAGCTTTGACTAGGCCCATTCACTACCTCACGGGTGAGCACACCTGGTCTGACGGAGACAGATGTGCCTGGCGAATGGTACATGCATTGAATGGCCGCGCCCTCTCTCGATTGGTGAATTGGTAACTACAAGAACAGGTATGGCATGAGATGAAATTTGGTTGGCCGTGGCATCAGGCTATGTTTTCCGTTAGAAAAAAGAAAATCGCCAGAGATGGATATTTGCTCCGCACGCGATTATTTGTTTTATGCGGAAAAATAGATAAAAAAAGTTGACCAATTTTTTTTGGGGTGAGTCACTGATTGTTGTGTTGTGCCTGTGCCTTGCTCGGCTAGATGGCCTGTTCTCATGGATGGCATGGGGGCGTTGGGGGAGGGGAGCGTTGCCCATGCTTAGGCGATGCATGCCATTGGCTGTGCGAGTTGACAGGTGATGGAAACACTGCTCCCAAAAACTTTTAACGGTGGGCATGATGACGCTCCTTTTCGTGCTGCGAAAGGCCGGGCAGTTGGTGACAAGATGTGTGCACAGATACATTGTGCCGTCCATCTGTTCCCGGTATAAATGCGCACAGAGAGCCATGGGAAATAGGTGAGAGAAAGGCTAGGCGTCGCCTGTGCGCTTCCCATCCACATAATTCAAATTTCCAACCTCGGCTACCATCCCACCATGTTGGTTTGAATTTTGAATGTGCTTGCTCGGGAGGGAAAACGAAAATTTTCGCTGTCTATATATGGACGTGGCGCGGGGGAGTGGAAATAGATCCAAACAAGAGTAGAGATGGCGGCAAGCAGCACAGTTTCACCAGCTTCAGAGCTGACCGAAACATCTGGCTCCACCTTGACACTAGGCGGGGTGCAGGTTAGTAACTTCACTTGGGAGTTAACCATGTCCATCGATTCATCTACTGCGCAAAGCTTACATTTGATCATGCATGTCGCGCAGGTGGTTACTGAAGCTGTAGGGCTGGATGCTCTCGTTTTCCCTGATCCTTCATCTGTAGTTGACAGTCTGGTCGATGAGGTCTTTGCTTCTACCATAATTTCGAGTGATTTAGCATTGTTTTCACCTGACTAAAAACAAAATGTTTACATTGACACACGTAGGCTAGTGTGATGGCGCAAGGCGCGGGGGCCGAAGAAGAGGTTGTTTCCGGTGGTGCATCATTTGAAAATGTGAGTTTTGATTAGCTTTTCGTACCGGTATTGTGCAAACATGTGCATGTGTTCTAATCCATGAGGATCAAAAAAAATTGTTCGCAGGCTGATCCGGACACGGAGATCCCGCAGTGGTGGTTGGAGGAAGAGACAACGGATTTTGACCCTTGCATGGCGCATGCGGGGGCGGTGGGTGCATGCAAGCTGTTGGATGGGGATCACATGTCAGGAACGTGGGATGCTGAAGCTGGGTGTGAGGAAGATGACGCTGAGAGCCCTCCATGCAAGCATCCAAGGATATGATATTTTCAACGACATAATGTATTAGGTTGATGCATGCTAGTGTTTGAGGCCGTGTGTGTTGCTTAGAATGTCAACTAAACGTACTTCAAGGTGTTAGTGGTGTTGTTCGCCACGTGCATTTTTCAGTTTCATTCTCACTATGTGTGTGTGTTGCTAAAATGGAAAAAGTCTGGCCATTGAGTATTATTTAAATTTGCATGTGAGTTACTGGTTAAACTTGCGGGATGGAACATTTGCGTGCAAATTGTTTTGTTTATTCGTAGATGTGTATGTTACCCTGAATTAAACGAATTGAGTGGTGTTGTGCGACTTGCTAACCAAAACGAGATAAAAGAGCGAGGGAGGTGTGATGCCTATCATAGGCGTACGTGGACCATTTTATAACCACTTGTCCAGGGTGTGGAGGTGAGCACATTGTCGCCCTGTACCGGCACATGTGTATATAACGTGCTCCCTGTACCCAAGACTACAGCACAGAGACAAGGCACCACTCCATCTGGCGTTCGGACGGGAGGAGAGGAACCAAAGGTTTGTAATAGTCCTTCCATGGCTTCTCGGTTTTCTTCTTTCTTCCGCGGATCCATTCTCTCAAGTTTCTCACTTGCTCCACTTTCTTCGTTGTGTGAGATTATGCAGTTTGCTGCTGGAGATGGGGAGTCGGGCCAAGCTCTCCTCGCCTCCTGTTGTGCCAGATGGAGCTTCTTCCTCGACCATGCAGGCCGCCAAGAAGATGCCCACACTGAACACGGCGTACAATGCCGGGCTGCTCCATTCCATCGCCGGAGAATGGAATCCAAACATCAAAGGTGTGTTTTCCGGGGTAGGGATGGAAGAAATGTGCAAGATAAAGGATATGGGGAACAACAACCGTATCTTTAGCATGTCCCTCTTAGCGAGGATCGATCCCAAAACCATGAAGATGGACATGGGACATGGAAATTACATTGAGGTGAACTCTAGGGAGGTAGCAAAGTGCTTAGGGTTGAATCCATGTGGTAGGAAGATAGATATCCCGGGCGGCGCTTGCTTAGCAGACCGAGAACGGTTGCTAGAGAACTTGCATGCGATCTTAGAGACAAACATGGCTCGCACTTGTAAGATTCCTGTGGTTAGAGTTAAGAAAATCATCCAGAACGCAAGCAAGGAGGCCATGGTAGGAGCAGAGAAAGAAAAGATGATGGTGGCGTGTACAATCATAGCCGCATCCTCGTTTCTCCTACCTAGGGGAGCACACCCAAAAATTGCCAATGAACTACTGCCCGTTCTAGCTGAGCCAAATCAAATCTCCGACTATGATTTCTGCGACTACGTCGTGGAGGGTCTAAGAGAGGGTGCGGCCAAGCTGAGGGAAGATCTACGACATGAGCCAGCTCAGCTTAGTCTGCAGGGGTGCCTTGTTGTCCCACAGGTTAGCAATAATGCTTATTGGTTTACCACTTCCAAAATCATTGTGTTGTGCAATCAAGCTTCTGACTGCATTTTTTGTTTTTTGTTTTCAAATGAACGTAGATCATTTGAATGCGATTATCATGAGCACGGGATGGAGGGACGCGAGCTGCTGCCATTCCCTCGGCTAGCATCGTACTCGGATATGATGTTGAAACTGCAGATCAAAAAGCATGCAGCAAGGAATGGTGTGGATGCTGGGTTTGAGGTACATTTCTTCTTCTTTAATGCAAGTTCAATAAATACAGTATAGTTGCTAAGATCCAGTTCGATTGTTCCCTTACAGGCTGCGGATGTTCCCAGATCGTCGGCATTTAATGTTGCTTCTGCTAGCCCGGCTCAAGCCCAAGCCTGGACCACGCCGAGTCCTAGTGTGCATGACGCTACCCCTGGATTTGGTGTGGCCCATGAGCCAGCGATAAGTCAAGAGGTTAGCCATCTACACTTGTTCCCTTTGTGGTCAAACTTGCTGTTTTGTCCTCAACTATTAACTACTTGTGTTGTCTTCTTGTTGTCTCATGTTGTAGGTTCTTGACGCCATGAAGGAAGCAATGCAACATCGCCTGAAGCAACGTGAGGATGAATTCCTCAAGATGGTTGAGGAGACACAGGCCAAAGTGTTTGAAGAAATCAGGAACAAGGTGGATGCTAAACGGCACAGAGACCTCGAGGACACTCTTGGTGATTTCATGGGGCGTGTGAAGAAACAAGCTCCAATGGCGGCAGCATTTCCTAACATGAGCAAGACCTCGCATCGTCCCAGGACGATGACAGGTAATCTTCTATCTCTATGGATCCAGAAAAGTAATTACCTTTTGTGTACGTGTGCGTGGGGGAGAGCATGCATGCATGCGCGAGCGCTAGGCACCGGTTTGTTTG